>NW_018406293.1:318688-319423 GCF_002113885.1 Mizuhopecten yessoensis | reverse complement strand
TAATATGTACATGGTCATGGGGGATATAATAATCTTTCACTTAAAAGTGCAAAACAAGTTTCTGTTTGCAGACATCCACTGTATTTCCCTCGTTGGAGATTGAATTAAGTAACTCTATTACACTTGACGTAAAGTAATAGTATACATATTATTGCATGATAATACAGTTATAATATACATTATATACTTATTATAATATCTGTATATTTCAATACAATATTCACCACAAAAATAACCTGTTACCAAGTTCTTTTTGCTTATGTAATACAGGTGCGTAAGTGTCTTTAAGACGTATGTCTAGTTACAACTTTTAGGAATTCAAGGAAAGCGAATATTTGGTTTCTTTGATAAAAAGTCTATTTATAGATAATGACTTTGCAGTATTGTCAGTTTGACAAGCTTGAGGTGTAAGGATGTCTGTAAAACAGTTTAACTTAATGATCCTTTCAAACCTCGTCTGTGTGTTCAGGGAGGAACATTGATCTCGAATAGGTTGTAATGGAATTTGTACTGTATTTATCATCGAGTAACTGAATATTATACCGTATTTATCATAGAGTAACTAAATGTTGTACCATAAATATCATAGAGTAACTGAATCTTGTACCGTATTTATCATAGAGTAACTGAATGTTGTACTGTATTTATCATAGAGTAACTGAATGTTGTACCGTATTTATCATAGAGTAACTGAATGTTGTACTGTATTTATCATAGAGTAACTGAATGTTGTAC
>NW_018406293.1:314715-318148 GCF_002113885.1 Mizuhopecten yessoensis | reverse complement strand
TTATCATAGAGTAACTGATGGTGTACCATAAATATCATAGAGTAACTGAATCCTGTACCGTATTTATCATAGAGTAACTGATGGTGTACCATAAATATCATAGAGTAACTGAATCCTGTACCGTATTTATCATAGAGTAACTGATGGTGTACCATAAATATCATAGAGTAACTGAATCCTGTACCGTATTTATCATAGAGTAACTGATGGTGTACCATAAATATCATAGAGTAACTGAATCCTGTACCGTATTTATCATAGAGTAACTGATGGTGTACCATAAATATCATAGAGTAACTGAATGGTCTCCATTACATGGAGTGTAACATACCGTATTTATTATGTCAAACTCACCGTTTTATCAGAGACTCCTTGTGATGTTATTTAATCATTGTGTCATTAGAAGGATGTTGGATGAGAAGAGATAAACTACCTATTGTTCCTCTTCCCCGTTAATTAAGGGTTTTATTTGTGCAACAGTTATGTTTGCTTCTTTAAGTTCACTGTTAATATAGTGAACATCCAATCAGAAATACTTTGAAGTGTGAATTATAGGATACTACGTGAATTAAAGGATACTACGTGAATTATAGGATACTACGTGAATTATAGGATCCTACGTGAATTATAGGATACTACGGGAATTATAGGATACTACGGGAATTATAGGATACTACGAGAATTATAGGATACTACGAGAATTATAGGATACTACGGGAATTATAGGATACTACGAGAATTATAGGATACTACGAGAATTATAGGATACTACGAGAATTATAGGATACTACGGGAATTATAGGATACTACGGGAATTATAGGATACTACGGGAATTATAGGATACTACGAGAATTATAGGATACTACGGGAATTATAGGATACTACGGGAATTATAGGATACTACGAGAATTATAGGATACTACGGGAATTATAGGATACTACGGGAATTATAGGATACTACGAGAATTATAGGATACTACGGGAATTATAGGATACTACGGGAATTATAGGATACTACGAGAATTATAGGATACTACGGGAATTATAGGATACTACGGGAATTATAGGATACTACGAGAATTATAGGATACTACGGGAATTATAGGATACTACGGGAATTATAGGATACTACGAGAATTATAGGATACTACGGGAATTATAGGATACTACGGGAATTATAGGATACTACGAGAATTATAGGATACTACGGGAATTATAGGATACTACGGGAATTATAGGATACTACGAGAATTATAGGATACTACGGGAATTATAGGATACTACGTGAATTATAGGATACTACGAGAATTATAGGATACTACGTGAATTATAGGATACTACGAGAATTATAGGATACTACGTGAATGATAGGATACTTTGGGAATTATAGGATACTACGGGAATTATAGGATACTACGGGAATTATAGGATACTACGAGAATTATAGGATACTACGGGAATTATAGGATACTACGTGAATTATAGGATACTACGAGAATTATAGGATACTACGTGAATTATAGGATACTACGAGAATTATAGGATACTACGGGAATTATAGGATACTACGTGAATTATAGGATACTACGGGAATTATAGGATACTACGTGAATTATAGGATACTACGAGAATTATAGGATACTACGTGAATTATAGGATACTACGAGAATTATAGGATACTACGGGAATTATAGGATACTACGTGAATTATAGGATACTACGGGAATTATAGGATACTACGTGAATTATAGGATACTACGAGAATTATAGGATACTACGGGAATTATAGGATACTACGGGAATTATAGGATACTACGTGAATTATAGGATACTACGAGAATTATAGGATACTACGAGAACGAGAATTATAGGATACTACGGGAATTATAGGATACTACGGGAATTATAGGATACTACGTGAATTATAAGATACTACGTGAATCATAGGATACTACGAGAATTAAAGGATACTACGTGAATTATAAGATACTACGTGAATTATAGGATCCTCCAGGAATTATAGGATACTACGTGCATTATAGGATCCTACAGGAATTATAGGATACTACGAGAATTATAGGATACTACGGGAGTTATAGGATACTACGTGAATTATAGGATACTACGAGAATTATAGGATACTACGTAAATTATAGGATACTACGAGAATTATAGGATACTACGAGATAATAATAGGATACTACGGGAATTATAGGATACTACGAGAATTATAGGATACTACAGGAATTATAGGATACTACGGGAATGATAGGATACTACGTGAATTATAGGATACTACATGAATTATAGGATACTACGAGAATTATAGGATACTATGTGAACTATAGGATCCTACAGGAATTATAGGATACTACGAGAATTATAGGATACTACAGAAGTTATTGGATACTACGTGAATTATAGGATACTATGAAAATTATAGGATACTACGTGAATTATAGGATACTACGGGAGTTATAGGATACTACATGAATTATAGGATACTACAGGAATTATAGGATACTACGAGAATTATAGGATACTACGGGAATTATAGGATACTACGTGAATTATAGGATACTACATGAATTATAGGATACTACGGGAATTATAGGATACTACGGGAATTATAGGATACTACGAGAATTATAGGATACTACGAGAATTATAGGATACTACGGGAACCATATGATACTACGGGAATGATTAAATCACAAATCAATACAACTGCAGTTTGAGATCAGCAATATGTGAGTGTTTATTGTCCTAACTGAAGAAGTATGTCTGTGTGTATTAGCTGTCAATACAGTCTGAGGTGGTCGAAGTGTCATTGCAGAGAGGGGATGAACAGTTGAAATAACAATCTTGATTAGATAGTGCCTGGTTTATAGGTTAGCCCTCAGTACTAGTACAGCCCTGGTGCCAGTTTATAGGTTAGCCTTCAGTACAGCCCTTGTGCCAGCCAGTGGTTCAGAAAAAACTAACAGGAGATGATAGAGGGAGTAGTATTGCTGATATGATAAGGGCGGTTGATAAATTGTTCAAAACACAAATTGTTTGTACAAGATAGTTGAAAAGATATCACCTTGTTTTGTAAATAAACTTAGTTTGTATCATTATCGGTTTAGTGTGAATTAGAACTTGCAGCATGAACTACATAGGGTTGGGTGTGGGGATGAAGGTGGGGTTGGGGCACGGTATACCACCATCTGAAAGGTTTTTTAGCTCACCTGGCACGAAGTGCCAAGTGAGCTTATGTCGTGGCTTAGGTCACAGGGGTCAAATGTGACAAACACTTCAAACGACTTCTGAAGAAGAACTGAAAGGTATATAATCTTTATATTTGGCTGGTGGCTTCCTGGGATAGAGCCCAACAAAGTTTGAGAATGAAAACTAGTTTGACCTACTTTCAAGGTCACAGGGGTCATATAT
>NW_018406293.1:294403-313687 GCF_002113885.1 Mizuhopecten yessoensis | reverse complement strand
GTTTGTTAAAATGAATGACCTTATCCCAATTTAAAGGTCACAGGGGTCAAATGCCGTAAAATCTTCAAACAACTTCTTCTCAAAAACCAAAAGGTCCAGGGTACTGATATTGGGCCTGAAGCATGCTGGGATGGAGGACTGCCAAGTTTGTTCAATTGAATGACCTTGACCCACTTTCAACCTAATGTCCTTGTTCGACATTCAAGGTCACAGGCGTCATATGTTTAAATCTTTTAATAGGTTCTTATGAATCAAACACTGATATTCAATCTGTAGCTGTATTTTAGTCCACTTTTAAGATTACAAGTGTGAGATTAATACCAGGTGAGCAAAGCGGGCCCATTGAGCCTCTTGTTTAACAAATAAGGCCAATAACACAAATCACAGGTATAATGTGTATTTAGGTAGTATATATATATATATCCTTAACTCTAGCACATATCACAGGTATAATGTGTTAGATACAATACATATCCTTAACTCTAAGTCAGTCTCTAAACGAAATCTTATCTTTTCATGATCTAGACATTGGGAAGTAAGTCTCTTAAAATCTTATCTGTTATACTAGATATAGATAGAGAAGTATAAGAAATTATCACTAGCAAATTAGAAAACGAGAACTTGAGTGTTTAAAACCTTGTCCAGTATTCAGTAGGGATGGAGATTTTGAGACCAGGATCTACTGGTATAGGACTTTGTGCCATTATCGAGGTAGAGCGAGAGTCGAGGGAACGGTGATCGGTGGCAATGGTGAGGGATGATGGTAGAGGATGACAGCAATGTGATGTCTATACAGACTTCTGTCAGGGACGGTGGTAGAGGATGACTGCAATGTGATGTCTATATGGACTTCTGTGAGGTATGATGGTAGAGGATGACAGCAATGTGATGTCTATACAGACTTCTGTGAGGGATGGTGGGAGAGGATGACAGCAGTGTGATGTCTATACGGACTTCTGTGAGGTATGATGGTAGAGGATGACCGCCATGTGATGTCTATACAGACTTCTGTGAGGGATGGTGGTAGAGGACGACACCAATGTGATGTCTATACAGACTTCTGTCAGGGATGGTGGTAGAGGATGACTGCAATGTGATGTCTATACGGACTTCTGTGAGGTATGATGGTAGAGGATGACAGCAATGTGATGTCTATACAGACTTCTGTGAGGGATGGTGGGAGAGGATGACAGCAGTGTGATGTCTATACAGACTTCTGTGAGGGATGGTGGTAGAGGATGACAACAATGTGATGTCTATACAGATTTCTGTGAGGGATGGTGGTAGAGGATGACAGCAATGTGATGTCTATACAGATATCTGTGAGGGATGGTGGTAGAGGATGACAGCAGTGTGATGTCTATACAGACTTCCGAGAGGGATGGTGGTAGAGGATGACAGCAATGTGATGTCTATACAGACTTCTGGGAGGGATGGTGGTAGAGGATGACAGCAGTGTGATGTCTATACAGACTTCTGTGAGGGATGGTGGGAGAGGATGACAGCAATGTGATGTCTATACAGATATCTGTGAGGGATGGTGGTAGAGGATGACTGCGATGTGATGTCTATACAGACTTCTGTCAGGGATGGTGGTAGAGGATGACTGCAATGTGATGTCTATACGGACTTCTATGAGGGATGGTGGTAGAGGATGACAACAATGTGATGTCTATACAGATTTCTGTGAGGGCTGGTGGTAGAGGATGACAGCAGTGTGCTGTCTATACAGACTTCCGAGAGGGATGGTGGGAGAGGATGACAGCAATGTGATGTCTATACAGATATCTGTGAGGGATGGTGGTAGAGGACGACAGCAGTGTGATGTCTATACAGACTTCTGTGAGGGATGGCGGTAGAGGATGACTGCAATGTGATGTCTATATGGACTTCTGTGAGGTATGGTGGTAGAGGATGACAGCAATGAGATGTCTATACAGACTTCTGAGAGGGATGGTGGTAGAGGATAACAGCAATGTGATGTCTATATGGACTTCTGTGAGGTATGGTGGTAGAGGATGACAGCAATGAGATGTCTATACGGACTTCTGTGAGGGATGGGGGTAGAGGATGACTGCAATGGGATGTCTATACAGACTTCTGTGTATGGAGATGCTTTTACAATGGTTGTCTTGAGACAGAGTTTTCTGTGAGGTGTAACCTTGATATGTTTGTATCTCCCCTACTGTAACCAGCGTTCTATACAGTCACTGGTTGAACAACAACTGTTCACGTGTACAGTGTTAAACTTGAGGAAACAGCAGTGTACAGTGTTAACCTTGAGGAAACAGCAGTTTACAGTGTTAAACTTGAGGAAACAGCAGTTTACAGTGTTAAACTTGAGGAAACAGCAGTGTACAGTGTTAAACTCGAGGAAACAGCAGTGGACGGTGTTAAACTTGAGGAAACAGCAGTGCACAGTGTTACCCAAGAAAACAGGAGTATTTCAAAAGGGGGGAAATCAGAAATTTCGTATATCACCATTTTACTTGACTGAAAAGTGTGCTGGTATTGTTAAATTGAAATGCTGATCAGGTGAAAAGCTAAATAGACCAAATAACTTTGTTAACAATATGTAAACAATGAGAGAGTAACTAATAAAGCTTAATGTGTGGAAATAGAAATGGAAACTCAGTGAATCTGCTAAGGAAGCTTTGTAAAAAAGAAAAGAAAAAAAGACATATCAATTTTCTGATTTTCTCTCCTCTTTTCCAAGAAGAATGAAATTTCCAATTTGTCTTGCGTGTAAATCCTCTCAAAGACACAGATTAGAAACATAAAGCCTCCTGGATACACAGATGAAGTATAAACTTAGAGAATACCCGTCCTAAGGTTAACGGCAGTATCTCGTGAATAGTCTCAGATTGAGTTTTTCTAGGTAACATAAACTAGAACCACCAATAAAAGATTCCTTTGGAAAAGTTTGTGTTGTCAATTTGTATGGTCAATAGCACTCAAAGTGAGGCTAAACTTGATTGACGTGTTAGGTTCAGGCTATTGTTGAGCCTCGAAACAATAAAATATTATTTGTTCAGGTCACTCGGGGTCAATGATGGTAGTATCAGTTGCAATCTGGGATTCATATGCAGATGAGTATATTGCAGACGTTATATTGCAATATTATACAGTTGCAAATTATTTGGATCAACCAATGAAATGCTGTGTTGCATCTCAAATGAATTAGTATAAACCTTTAGAAGGAACAGATGAGAGGTATAAAGACGGCGACTAAATTTATGACATACAGGCTGTGAGAATATTTAAGTACGAGGAAATGGCACGGGCAGAATGAGAAATATCTGGGGATCTGCTCTGTTCAATAGGAAATTGTTCATTATATCTTTATGCGATCTCAAAAGATTGATTACTAATGTATGATAACTTGGGGAGAGAGCTGATTTGAGCTTACATGCTGAGTGTACCGTACTGATTCTCTCTTGCATTAATGGTATGGTATTGATTGTTTCCTACAAGACAGTTTTTTTCTTTTTAAGGATTAATTACTGTCAGATTGCTTCAATTCAAAATTTTAAAGAATCGTTGTATACTTTGAAATGTAATATGTGTTAAGCTATTTTGAAAAGGAAAACAAATAAAATATATCGGAATATACATTGTAACTCTGAGCTAAGATTTCCATATAATAATCATTTCTTTATCTACTGCTGTGAGTTTCCCGAGTTAATCTGAAGTTAATCCTCCAACGTCACGTCTAACTTCTCCGTATAAAGGTCAGTGTCAGTTATAACAATAATAATAATAATTCAAGGTTATTATATACTGCTTTATCACAACCTAGTTTGTAGGTCGTCTCAAATCGATTCACAAATTATTTTCCTTGGTTATAGGGCCTTTGCAACCAGCCAATATCTTTCTCAACTCCCTGGCGAGCATACAGCCGTGCTGCCATTCCGACACTCACAGCTAGCACTCAACAATTCTAGCTCTGCCCAACCATGTACTTATTTACAGCTGAATAGACTAGAACAAGCGGAGTAAAGTATCTTGCTCGAAGATACAACACAGTACTGTGACTTGAACCCGCAAGCTTTCTGTCACGAGCCCGGCTTCCTACCACTAGACTATCCTGCCTCGCAACCCTTGGGTCACGAGCCCGGCGTCCTACCACTAGACTTTTGTGCCTTCTTAATGACTAGATAATTTTCTCTTTTTATCTAAAACCCAGCCCTGAAGCAGGTTCCAAAACCTGGCACATACTGTCAAAAGGTCTATGGAATCTGGAAAGGTGCAACAACCTCTCCATAGTGATTCTCCTTGGCTACAAACCTTAGCATCTAACCCAGACGTGGGAAGGTTAGGAAGATTAAAAAAAAAATCAAAATAAGAATATTTCCCTTTATTATTCAGTAATAAAATTCCAAAGCAGACTGTTAACATTTCAAACAGCACTTAAATTCCAAATAAGGAGTGAATTCCAGAAATAGTTCAAGCCAGAATTTTATTTTTACAGACTTAAATGTCATTATCAGGTAATATTTCATATGGGAGGCAATAAAGTGACACTGGGAATATTTGCGGAGAATATCGGCAGTAATCACAATGTCAGATATGATGGATTGTTACCATTTGAAAATAAGTGGATTTTGAGCATTGCCACTTGAGTCATTCCTGCCTCACTTTCGGTACTGATTATACAAGATGAAGGAATTTCATGGATCCAATAAATTCATGTAAGGTTTCGTGGTGGCAAGAGAAAAGGGTCTTTTTCACATTTCATCTTTTTAGGTCACCTGAGCTTTTTACAATTTCAACTTCTTCTCAAGAACCAGTGGATGGATTTTTTTCAAACTTGGTCAGAATCTTCCTTGGTAGATGAGGCTACAAAATTGTAAAATTGGGATTCCTACCCGGACCCCTGGGGCCAGGGCAGGGCCCCAAAGGGAAAATTAACCAATATTTCAAAAATCGTCTTGACTTAAATCGTAAATTTCAGGACCCCCAAGCTATCCGTTCTCCCTTGGGGAGGGGGTAAAATTTACTATAGTTGATATAGGGAAATAACACTTTTGGGTATATTTTATCCATTTTCAGCAGAAAATTACTCAAACTTAGTCAGAATCATCTTTGGTGAATGAGAGTATAACCTTGTAATTGGGATTCCTGCCCCATTACAAGGGGCTAGGGCGGGGCCCCAAAGGGAACATTTACCAATATTTTCAAATTCTTATCATTTGATGACATGACAAGTTATTGTATTTCACTTAGTTTACATGCTGATTTCCACATCACATCTAAACAATAAAATAAAGCTACCAGTATCTATAATATAACTCAGGTGAATGCTAAGGCCGTCATGGGCCTCTTGTTTTTTTGTCTGTCCATTTATAAACAGTATTTGAAAATTATCAGGGAAGAAGTTGTAATCTCATTCAAGGACAATAAATGTCTCAATGTCGAAAAATGACACAAAATATACCATCAGTTTGAACCAGTGGAACAGTTTGTGATGTGTTTATCTCAATATTATTATCTGATAGGTTTTGGTTGAGTGTGGTAGCCTATTTGTAAACCAGTCTATCATAATGACAAGATGAATGGATTAAAGAATGCTCATTCTGAGGACTCAAGTCATTCATATGTATCACTATAACTACTCCATATTTGAACCAATAGAAAATCTCAACAATCTTTGAAAATTGACAAAAATGGCAATGAGTTATTCAGTCTTGGAAAGAAAGTATTATTTATTAGCTACAATTTGAAATTAAAATTACATCTATGCACAATTAAAGACTAAAGGTCCAAAGGCCTGAGTAGCCCACAATATCAATCTGTTAACCTGATCTATTCAATATGATGCATACATAAATAAAAAGGAAAATAAATACAAGAAGAGAATATACAGTATGTATAGTGGTAAAAGTCTATGCAAAGTTTCCATTATTTTTATTGATTTTCTCACATGGTTCAATGGACCTGTGGGCTTACTTTTTGCCATTTGGTCTGTGCATTAGTACATCATACATCCAACTTTTGTTTTAAAACTGTAACTCCTCCTGAAAACCTGATCAGATTTTAACCACATTAGCTACATGCCATTTATGTTGTATCCTTTGGGGTCAGAGAATCACATTTTGCTTTAAGGGTTTGATCACCTTCAGAGGTGAGAGTGAGGGTCAGGGCCAGGGTCAAGGTCAAGGACAGGGTCAAGGCCAGAGAAGTAGTCATCTAATTTTAGATGAACATTCCTTCGACATTGGCATCCCTTCAAAGGGAATTTAAAGCTGTATAAAGGAAGAGTGTGCCTCATGTGGGGTCGAGGGGCAGGCCTTATAGGGAAAACGGGGCTTTGCTCCTTTATATTGGTGAATTAGGGAATGAAACCTTAACTTGATCTGAGATTGACAGCATGCTTTAAAGTTTGCCGAAACATTTCTGTTTCTGGCATTGTTCAGATTAGAAAAGAAATAGTTTGGTGATACAGGTCTTAGAAGTTCTGTTTCATTAGTATAACTAATGTATAATATGTAACAAAAACTGCTCTTATAACTTCTCATTAGTATTATAGGTCATCAATAAATTGACACTTGTAAAAGAGATTTGTTACGGCTTGCTGTTAGAAAGATCAATGGTTTCCTGTTGTCTCCAAGGCCTTATAATATAGAAGTAGAAAGAAGTTGCCATGTAGAAGTGTAAAAAGCCAATTATTTGTTGGAAAACAAACTGTATAGCTAGTTCTAATATTCCTGCTGGCGTTAACAAGGTCAAGGTCAGTAAGAATTTCTAGTCCTAGTAATCAGATAGTAAACAACTCAAAAGTGTGAGCCTTGATTGAATTTGTGTAATTATTAAGTGAAAGGAAATACATCTATTATTTAAATTTGATAATATTTCAGATGTATGTTTATAATTGTGTATTGTTTTAGTTGTATAATTGGATAGAAACTACTTTCCATATTGTACTGTCGGAGCAGAGATAAAACCCATCAACATCTAGGGCAGCCAAGAATTTCAAAATTGTACAATTAGGTACAGTTGCAATTGCTATCTTTTAACATTTTTATACGCCCGACGAATGACAGGCACACATTAGTTTCCCCTCAATAACTTGAGTAATTTTGAATGGATCAATTTCAAACTTGGTAGAAAGGTTAATTTCTATGAAAACTTGCACAAGTTCGATAACCATTATCTGCCTGTTATTAAGGGAGTTATGGCCCTTTATAGAATTGACGTAACACTTTCCGCTCAATATCTTCAGTAATTTTGATTAGATTCATTTCAAACTTCATAGGAAGGTTCATTTCTATGAAAGCTTGCGATAACCAAAATTATTGGCCGGTTATTTACGGAATTATGGCCCTTTGTAGAATTGCCAAAACAGAAAGTTTCCGCTCAATAACTTGAGTAATTTTGAATGGATTAATTTCAAATTTGGTAGGAAGGTTCACTGCCATGAAAGCTCGGACAAGTATGATAACCAAAATTATTTGCAAATTATTTGCAAGTTATTTACGCAGTTATGGCCCTTTGTAGAATTGACACTTATCTCTCCAAAATTTATGCACTTATGGCCCTTTGTGGCAAACTGCTCATTCGACATCTGACAGCCAGATTTAGAAATTTAAATCCATTTTTAGAAGTTACGAATCTGAAGGTTTTGTTATGAGTTATTGATTCCTGCCGTTGATTCCTGCCATTGATTCCTGCCGTTGATTCTGCCGTTGATTCCTGCTGTTGATTCCTGCCATTGATTCCTGCCGTTTGATTCCTGCGGTTGATTCCTGCCGTTGATTCCTGCGGTTGATTCCTGCCGTTGATTCCTGCCATTGATTCCTGCCATTGATTTGATTCCTGCCGTAAACTGCCTGAAGATGTGATTACATTTTCACAGGCTATTAATTTGTAAGGATTAAAACGAATGTTAAAATACTGAACATGATTAATGATTAAAACACAGGTATTAAAATAGATGTCATGTCGCTAAATGTGATACAAATGTTGTTGGATCCTTAGCTTGTTACTGGCAGAAGTTTTGTCCGCTACAAGGCGGAATATTGTTGTATCCTTTCTAATTTAATAATATTTGCAGGGAAACTAGTTGATAATATTATTTTCTTCTGGCAAAAAACTTATTTTATTGATGAATTAATTAAAATTAAGGATATGATTAATCCTTGGGTGTTATTTATCTTCCATAAAGTATGGCATGATTTCACACCATTCTGCTTTTCTAAAGAGTACAAATGCATTAGTTCACTGGTGTTATTAGCTTTGTCAGCACTTTGATGAAAAATAAAAGAAGTGGTGTATCTATCAGCATTAAAACTTTCAAGGAAGATTTCTCGGTCAGAGCAAACAAATCTGTTGATTTCCAGCATGAAGCAGTAAAACGGCTACCGCTTCTCACTGCTGACAGAAGGGATCAGCTGTGTTCCTGGCCATACAAAGTGGCTTGGTGTAAATATCCTTTGTAATTTCAAACCAATAATTGGACAATAAGGTTTCAAACGATCCGTCAAAACTTGAAAATAAAGTGGGTGATCCCGTGACCTTTCAGGGATTATGAATGGCACTTGTCAGCTTTTTCTGGCGATTGATATTGGGAAACGAAATAAACAATGGCAGTAGGTTAACTCATTTGTCATGGTTTGTGTGTGTAAATCATGGTTAGTGTTACGTTTGCAGCCTGTGTAGCCA
The DNA here is from genome assembly GCF_002113885.1 of Mizuhopecten yessoensis. Classification (NCBI taxonomy): domain Eukaryota; kingdom Metazoa; phylum Mollusca; class Bivalvia; order Pectinida; family Pectinidae; genus Mizuhopecten; species Mizuhopecten yessoensis. The sequence continues at coordinate 305,026 of NW_018406293.1, read as the reverse complement.
TTACACAAATCACTTGAGAGTGTTTGAAGTTCTCTGGGTCTCCTGCATGCTTGTCTTTGAAAAATAGCCAATGTCTGTCATATATCACATACAAGTTCACATAGACTCTATACTCACAAAGTACACACAAGTCTACCTATGGATGAGGTACATGTTAACAGTTGAAATCAAGGTATTGCACAGGTGAAACCTTCAGATTTCTGTCTGTCTACCAAAACAGTGTTTCACAATTTAACCCTAAATGTTCTATTGACAATCGCCTTTCAGTATTGGGTCCTCTGAGCTTATTAACAGTACCAAATTGAAAATCAAAATAGCCTCTACTTTGGTTTGGTGGGTCCTCAAATGTTACTTATACTTGTATGATATTAATAATGTAAAGCAGATTGATCAAAACCTAAAAAGGAAACGGAACAGAATCGAGTATAAAAACTTCTGCAAAAACTTGAAAAGAAAAGAGCTAGATTAAGCAAAACTTGAACAAAAAGCAAATTTGAGAAAACTTAAAAAGGGAAACAGATTGAGGAAACTTGAACAGGAACCAGATTGAGGAAACTTGTACAGGAAACAGATAGAGAAAACTTGTACAGGAAACAGATAGAGAAAACTTGTACAGGAAACAGATGGAGAAACTTTGTACTGGAAACAAATTGATAAAACTTGTACAGGAAACAGATAGAGAAAACTTGTACAGGAAACAGATAGAGAAAACTTGTACAGGAAACAGATAGAGAAAACTTGTACAGGAAACAAATAGAGAAAACTTGTACAGGAAACAAATAGAGAAAACTTGTACAGGAAACAGATAGAGAAAACTTTTACAGGAAACAGATAGAGAAAACTTTTACAGGAAACAAATAGAGAAAACTTGTAATGGAAACAAATTGATAAAACTTGTACAGGAAACAGATAGAGAAACTTGTACAGGAAACAAATTCATGAAACTTGTACAGGAAACAGATAGAGCAAGCTTGTACAGGAAACAGATAGAGAAAACTTGTACATAAAAATGAAAGAGAAAACTTGTACAGGAAACAGATTGAGGCAACTTGTACAGGAAACAGATTGAGGAACCTTGTACAGGAAACAGATTGAGGAACCTTGTACAGGAAACAGATTGAGGCAACTTGTACAGGAAACAGATAGAGAAAACTTGTACAGGAAACAGATTGAGGAAACTTGTACAGGAAACAGATTAAGGTTAAAAATTCTTGTCTATGATTGCGCTTTCTCAAAAAAGAGTAATTATTCATCCTGTTCCTGTAAATGGATTGTGTAAGACTTGAGCGTCACGCTTAACCTACAGAGTGCGTACATTTATTAAGTATTAAGGTTCCTGCTTTATCGTAAATTAGGTGGTGGTAAAAAATAATATACAGCACAGACAACATTAATGTCATGTACAGGCCATCAACACAGAGACACAAAGGCCTGTCAATACAGGGACACACCGATGGAAAGGATCCTAGCTAGCCACAGTGGCTAGTGTATGGACTGTCAATACAGGGACACACCGATGGACAGGATCCTAGCTAGCCACAGTGGCTAGTGTATGGACTGTCAATACAGGGACACACCGATGGACAGGATCCTAGCTAGCCACAGTGGCTAGTGTATGGACTGTCAATACAGGGACACACCGATGGACAGGATCCTAGCTAGCCACAGTGGCTAGTGTATGGACTGTCAATACAGGGACACACCGATGGACAGGATCCTAGCTAGCCACAGTGGCTAGTGTATGGACTGTCAATACAGGGACACACCGATGGAAAGGATCCTAGCTAGCCACAGTGGCTAGTGTATGGACTGTCAATACAGGGACACACCGATGGAAAGGATCCTAGCTAGCCACAGTGGCTAGTGTATGGACTGTCAATACAGGGACACACCGATGGAAAGGATCCTAGCTAGCCACAGTGGCTAGTGTATGGACTGTCAATACAGGGACACACCGATGGAAAGGATCCTAGCTAGCCACAGTGGCTAGTGTATGGACTGTCAATACAGGGACACACCGATGGAAAGGATCCTAGCTAGCCACAGTGGCTAGTGTATGGACTGTCAATACAGGGACACACCGATGGAAAGGATCCTAGCTAGCCACAGTGGCTAGTGTATGGACTGTCAATACAGGGACACACCGATGGAAAGGATCCTAGCTAGCCACAGTGGCTAGTGTATGGACTGTCAATACAGGGACACACCGATGGAAAGGATCCTAGCTAGCCACAGTGGCTAGTGTATGGACTGTCAATACAGGGACACACCGATGGACAGGATCCTAGCTAGCCACAGTGGCTAGTGTATGGACTGTCAATACAGGGACACACCGATGGACAGGATCCTAGCTAGCCACAGTGGCTAGTGTATGGACTGTCAATACAGGGACACACCGATGGACAGGATCCTAGCTAGCCACAGTGGCTAGTGTATGGACTGTCAATACAGGGACACACCGATGGACAGGATCCTAGCTAGCCACAGTGGCTAGTGTATGGACTGTCAATACAGGGACACACCGATGGACAGGATCCTAGCTAGCCACAGTGGCTAGTGTATGGACTGTCAATACAGGGACACACCGATGGACAGGATCCTAGCTAGCCACAGTGGCTAGTGTATGGACTGTCAATACAGGGACACACCGATGGACAGGATCCTAGCTAGCCACAGTGGCTAGTGTATGGACTGTCAATACAGGGACACAAACACAGACAGACAGGATCCTAGCCACAGTGGCTAGTGTATGGACCAGTCCGTCTACACAGGGACACACAGATCGACAGACAGGATCCTAGCTAGCCACAGTGGCTAGTGTATGGACTGTCAATACAGGGACACAAACACACACAGACAGGATCCTAGCCACAGTGGGTAGTGTATGGACTGTCAAAACAGGGACACAAACACACACAGACAGGATTCTAGCCACAGTGGCTAGTGTATGGACCAGGCCGTCTACACAGGGACACACAGATCGACAGACAAGATCCTAGCCACAGTCATAAGTGTACATACCGTCAACACAGAGAATGACAGACAGACAGGATCCTAGCCACATTCACTAGTGTACAGACTGTCGACACAGGGACACACAGACAGACAGAATCCTGGCCACAGTGGCTATTGTATGGACCATCAACACAGGGACACACAGACAGACATGATCCTATGCCACATTCACTAGTGTACGGACGATCAACATAGGGACCCACAGACAGACATAATTCTAGCCACAGTGGCTAGTGTACGGACTGTCGACATAGGGACACACAGACAGACAGGATCCATGGACCATTATCACAGGACACTCGGACAGACAGGATCCTAGCCACAGTCACTAGTGTATGGACTGTCGACATAGGGACACACAGACAGGATTCATGGACCATCAACACAGGACACACAGACAAACAGGATCCTAGCCAGAGTCACTAGTGTACGGACTGTCAACATAGGGACACACAGACAGACAGGATCCATGGATCATCAACACAGGACACACAGACAGACAGGATCCTGGCCAGAGTCACTAATGTATGGAGTGTCAACATAGGGACACACAGACAGACAGGATCCATGGACCAACAACACTGGGACACACAGAAAGACAGGATCCATGGATAATCAACACAGGACAACCAGACAGGCAGGATCCTAGCCACTGTCACTAGTGAACGGACTGTCGACATAGGGACACACTGACAGACAGGATCCATGGACAAACAACACGGGGACACACAGACAGACGGGATCCATGGACCAACAACACTGGGACACACAGACAGACAGGATCCATGGATCATAAACACAGGACACCATGGACAAACAACACGGGGACACACAGACAGACGGACAGACTGTCGACATAGGGACACACAGACAGACAGGATCCATGGACCAACAACACTGGGACACACAGACAGACAGGATCCATGGATCATCAACACAGGACACACAGACAGACAGGATCCTGGCCACAGTCACTAATGTATGGAGTGTCAACATAGGGACACACAGACAGACAGGATCCATGGACAAACAACACTGGGACACACAGACAGACAGGATCCATGGACCATCAACATAGGGACACACAGACAGACAAGATCCATAGACCATCAACACAGGGACACACAGACAGACAGGATCTTTGCCACAGTCACTAGTGTACAGACTGTCAACATAGGGACACACAGACAGACAGGATCCATGGACCATCAACACAGGGACACACAGACGGACAGGATCCATGGACCATCAACACAGGGACACACAGACAGACAGGATCCATGGACCATCAACATAGGGATACACAGCCAGACAGGTTACTAGCCACATTCACTAGTGTACAGACTGTCGACATAGGGACACACAGACAGACAGGATCCATGGACAAACAACACTGGGACACACAGACAGACAGGATCCATGGACAAACAACACTGGGACACACAGACAGACAGGATCCATGGACCATTATCCCAGGACACTCGGACAGACAGGATCCTAGCCACAGTCACTAGTGTACGGACTGTCGATACAGGGACACACAGACAGACAGGATCCATGGACCATCAACACAGGACACACAGACAGACAGGATCCTAGCCACAGTCGCTAATGTACAGACTGTCGACATAGGGACACAGAGACAGACAGGATCCATGGACCAACAACACTGGAGTGTACAGACTGTCGACACAGGGACACACAGACGAAAGGATCCATGGACCAACAACACTGGTACACAGAGACAGACAGGATCCTAGCCACAGTCACTAGTGTACGGACTGTCGACACAGGGACACACAGACGAAAGGATCCATGGACCAACAACACTGGGACACAGAGACAGACAGGATCTTTGCCACAGTCACTAGTGTACAGACTGTCGACATAGGGACACACAGACAGACAGGATCCTAGCCACAGTCACTAATGTACAGACTGTCGACATAGGGACACAGAGACAGACAGGATCCATGGACCAACAACCCTGGGACACACAGACAGACAGGATCCTAGCCACAGTCACTAGTGTATAGACTGTCGACACAGGGACACACAGACGAAAGGATCCATGGACCAACAACACTGGGACACAGAGACAGACAGGATCCTAGCCACGGTCACTAATGTACAGACTGTCGACATAGGGACACACGGACAGACAGGATCTATGGACCAACAACACTGGGACACAGAGACAGACAGGATCCTAGCCAGAGTCACTAATGTACAGACTGTCGACATAGGGACACACAGACAGACAGGATCCTAGCCACAGTCACTAGTGTATAGACTGTCGACACAGGGACACACAGACGAAAGGATCCATGGACCAACAACACTGGGACACACAGACAGACAGGATCTTTGCCACAGTCACTAGTGGTTTGTGAGACAGCGTTCTGTTACAGTTGGAGTATCCCAGAGGCGATACATTGATGACAGGAGACTTTAATATGACAACCAAGTGATCATCCGTAATCTGCTATTGTACGTTTGTCGGATATTCAGTTTTTAGTTTTAGGTTACTGCTTTTGATCAGCCTGATGTAAAGTTGTGATTAGAAATAATTGAATCGGGTTCACACTGATTTAGTACTAATATATTGCTAAATGCAACATATATGGATTCTCCCGGGAAATCTAGCCGCAGGTGATTTTGTAAGCCCAGCTCAATAATGCGGCTTGCCTTAATGCAAGGTATTTATTTTTCCATGGATCTTAATATTTTAAACCAGGGTTGTAGGTTTGAAATGTTATTATTTCAAAAAGTGAATGCCTGATTTTAATTTGTGCCATCTCATGATCATGATACTTGATTGTGATGTGATCTTGTTTTAAGTGGATATCTGGTCGGTCTTATTGCAAGTTCATATCAGATTAGCTGGAGATTGATGTCCCGATTCTGATGATCTTTAATTCCAATAACATATAGATAAAAGGCAGCCCTAGTGTGTGTGAAGGGTTCAATATCAACAACAAAATTTGTTATGATGCCAATAAATTTTATTCCATCATTAAATAACAAAATGAACATTGCAGCATTAATTTTTGTTTAAGAGGACACCTTCCCATTAAGGCTTCCAAAATATTTGCAATTGTTCATTACTAAAATGTATAAGTTAAAACACTCACAAATCTAAATTAAAACACTCACAGATCTAAGTTAAAACAATCATAGATCTAAATTAAAACACTTACAGATCTAAATTAAAACACTTACAGATCTAAGTTAAAACACTTGCAAATCTAAATTAAAACACTCACAAATCTAAGTTAAAACACTCACAGATCTAAATTAAAACACTCACAGATCTAAGTAAAAGCTGCTGAAAAAAACATGGTTATCATGCATGTTGATTAGAACTTGAACAGAAAAGGATTTTTTTTCATTTTGTCTCAGATTTTTGAGACCTGGAAATTCAAAAAAGGAAAGAAACCATTCCTTGAACCATCTTGAAGATGAAACTGGATGTGTGACTTGTTTGGTGTTGGAATGAACCATCCCGTGAAAGAGTAGTCGTGTTTAACTTGTTGGGTTACTTACTCATCGTACCTCATTCATTCAAGGTTTAAATCAAACCTATTAAAACAAAGGAATACATTCAACTGACAACGTTATATAATTCTACCATGTTTGTTCCTCCGTGTACAAACATCTCGATACGTTTTACGGCTGAAATGCCAACAAAAAGAATTACATTTTAAAGGATCTATTTGCTTCAGACATTCTTTGGCAGACAGTAAAGAATGATTTATCATCGCTAGTCTCAGGACACAAACTGCCTGAAGGATCGGAATTGTACTCAACTATACATCATTACATAATCAAATCGGACATTGTCTCCCATCAATATTTTGAAGAGTGTTATTTTTTGTCCACCTCGGGGTTCGTCCAACAACACCTATGTCTAGTCTGTTGCTATACTTTTGTGGCTGGATTAACTTGTTGTAATTGTAAACAGTCAAGCACTCCATGTAGTTATCCATCATTAAACATATCCTCTAAACAAAGGTGTCGGCAAACACCTACGAGGATATATGTTATGTATTGTGTAGTTATCACTGAACATAACCTCTAAACAAAGGTGTAGACAAACACCTACGAGGATACATGTTATGTATTTCGTAGTTATCACTGAACATAACCTCTAAACAAAGGTGTAGACAAACACCTACGAGGATACATGTTATGTATTTCGTAGTTATCTATCATTAAACATATCCTCTAAACAATGGTGTCGACAAACACCTCCGAGGATATATGCTATGTATCTTTAATAACTTTGAAATGCAGCATATTCTTATCAGAAAAACACCACCCAGAGACTTTTAAAATGTCCATAATCACCAGTCAGGATTTTTCATCTTCATTTGTAATAAAAGGATTATCTGGTTAGCTGAGACATTTCTTCACACTGGTGTCAACATCACTCGAATTACACAGGGCATCGTAAAAATCAGCATCACTCGAAATTACATAGGGCATCGTAAAAAATCAGCATAACTCGAAATTACACAGAGAATCATTAAATCAACATCACTCNATCAACATCACTAGAATTACACAGACATCATTAAATCAAAATCACTAGAATTACACAGACATCATTAAATCAAAATCACTAGAATTACACAGACATCTTTAAATCAAAATCACTAGAATTACACAGACATCATTAAAATCAGAATAACTAGAATCACACAGGGCACATTAAATCAACATCACAGAATTACAGAGACATCATTAAAATCAATATCACTAGAATTACACAGACATCATTAAAATCAGAATCACTAGAATTACACAGACATCATTAAAATCAACATCACTAGAATTACACAGACAACATTAAAATCAGAATCACTAGAATTACACAGACATCATTAAAACCAACATCACTAGAATTTCGACTGATGATAAGAAACCTGATTTTGAGCGTCTGGAATGACATATCTTTGAGTGTATGTATTAAAAACATAACTAATTCCGAACAATTAGTTTATGTAACTGATGTAGGGTGAATGGCATGATGCTAGGGGGAGGTAAAAACCTATTGATTGTTGGTCAAAGGTCAAGGTCACAAAATCTATAAATATATTTTTGAAAAGTTTTTGTTTCCATATGCTACACAAATCTCTTTAGTCGGAACATCATATCTAAACTAATCCAATGTGATACTGATGGTCCTTGGCAAGGTGTTTGATACTGATGGTCCTTGGCAAGGTGTTTGATACTGATGGTCCTTGGCAAGGTGTTTGATACTGATGGTCCTTGGCAAGGTGTTTGATACTGATGGTCCTTGGCAAGGTGTTTGATACTGATGGTCCTTGGCAAGGTGTTTGATACTGATGGTCCTTGGCAAGGTGTTTGATACTGATGGTCCTTGGCAAGGTGTTTGATACTGATGGTCCTTGGCAAGGTGTTTGATACTGATGGTCCTTGGCAAGGTGTTTGATACTGATGGTCCTTGGCAAGGTGTTTGATACTGATGGTCCTTGGCAAGGTGTTTGATATGTTTAGGGGTACTAAGTGAAAGGTCAACGTCATGGTAGCTATGTATAGATTGAAATTTCGTGAAAAAGCTGATTTCCAGCTGGTATTATTGCTTCAACAATAATATTGGACCTAATCCAAACTGGTCAAGGGGGGTCAAGGGGGGTCAGGTGGCGCAGTGGATAGTGAAGCTCGCTTTTGACCAAGATGGCCGGGGTTCAATTTCTCGATCAGATTTGAAAAAGTGGGAGCCCACCTTTCCTACCAGGTGGGTTTTCTCCGGGTACTCCGGTTTTCTCCTCGCACATTAAGACCCCAAACCGCTAACATCCGGGCCAACAAGAGTGATTAATATAAGTTCATATAACTTAATTGCTTCTTAATTGTTGTAAAATAAATAAATTATATATATCTACTAAACTGGATGTTGCCCCTTTAAAACAGAATTTCAGTTGATTTAGGGATAACTAAGTAAAAAATATAGGTCAAGACAGCTATATATAGACTTATTTCTGCTATAGAATTGTTTTTAGAATCTGATGAATTATTTATTTTTGGTAGGTATATCTGAGTATAAGTATATTAGGATGGCATTCATGTCAGTTTAGATTTTGGAAGTATTTTCCTCAATGGCTCTATGAACTTTACTGTGAATACCTTGACTAAATATTCTGAAGGAAATTTCAAATGTGTGTCTATCTCATTTAAACTTAACTAGATTTTACAGTTACCTAAAATAATATTCAGTGAATTGAAAGATACTGTAAATTATTACATTTTCTTCCTTTTTTTTTTTTTACTTTAGAACTTTAGTAATGCTGGTATAACAAATTCCAAATTTTGCTTAATTTGAGTATTTTCAATTTGGAATTTTTGTTGGTTGCAAATATTCACGAAAATAATAAATTCTACATGTTTTGCAGCTCTTTTATTTAAGATCTCTAAAAGGTATTTATTCATTATTTAAAGTATTCAATTATCTATTTTGAGCAATTTTGAGTGTGAGTTTAAATTTAAATAAAATAGTTAATAAAAATGACTTCACCATAAAAAGTTTGATGAAATAATGAATTGGCAATCATGAGAAATGATTTCTGTAAACTGTGACTTACCTGTGACAATGGAGAACTTGGTGAGAAGTGTGTATCCCTGGCTTCCTCTCACACTGTGAATGATATTCTACTGATAAAAGGGGCAGACTAGATGTGTGATTGAGAGCCTCACAGCTGTGTGTGTGTCAGCCTCCGTATCCTATATATACATACAGGCTATAACGTTGGTCCATGTGATTGGCACCAGGTCGGATTACTGCTCCACTGCCAGGGCTGCTGGTTGGTTGCTGTCTACACATCCAATAATGAAAAGTGCTACTAAGATAATGTTCCCTCCAATCCTCTGGAGATGATGTTCTGTCCAATCCTCCGGAGATCTCCAATCATACCACATGTTCCCATGGGATTTTGTGATGAACATCCATCAGTGTGATGTAAAGTTTTTGAAGTGTTTGTGATCCAAGATAAACTAAAGGGATAACTCATTTGTATTGGCATGGTGAAGGATTCTGTTGCTTTTCATGCAAAAAACAAGATTTTAATTTGGAGAGTAATTTCATTAAGAATTTTATTGGAAAGTTTACAAATTGTTTTTGTACAAGCTAAGGTCCACTGTAGTCAAAAGAACTAGTTAGTAAATAAGTTTACATTTATATAATTGTCCACAGCTGTCACGAGCAACTCTTTTGTAGTGAAATTTACATTTGTTTGTTTGACTGAAGTTGTCACCAGGAACTCTTTTGTAGTGGAGTTTACAATTGTTTGTTGGTCTGAATTTGAAGGTGTCACCAGGAACTCTTTTGTAGTGGAGTTTACATTTGTTTGTTGGTCTGAAGGTGTCACCAGGAACTCTTTGAAGTAGAGTTTACATTTGTTTGTTGGTCTGAAGGTGTCATCAGGAACTCTTTTGTAGTGAAATTTACATTGGTTTGTTGGTCTAAAGGTGTCACCAGGAACTCTTTTGTAGTGAAATTTACATTTGTTTGTTGGTCTGAAGGTGTCACCAGGAACTCTTTTGTAGTGGAGTTTACATTTGTTTGTTGGTCTGAAGGTGTCACCA
>NW_018406293.1:278234-286125 GCF_002113885.1 Mizuhopecten yessoensis | reverse complement strand
TAACAGAAGGAAGAGTAGTCAGTACCAGAAGGAAGAGTTGATCAGATATCTTGTAGATGTTTGTTTATCATGTATGATTAGGCTACACGCTTGTGTTGACTGCAATGGACCCCATGTTAAAAGGACAAAAATATAGAAACAAATGAGCAATAATTATTAAGGTCCTTCAATCTGGATTATAGTGGGTGTTATTTAGTAATCACAGTGATTGTCCATCCATCTGTCCATCTGTTTTCTCATTCTCATTTGTATTTCTTAAGACAATCTCAGAATTCAGAAGTCGACAGATCATGGGGGTGTTACATTCATGTTACGTACAAGTGTAAAACCTGATGTCGGGTTTCTACATAGTGATTTTTGGTGATATTTATGGTCGGGCACACTAATAGCTGACCAGTGTTCTTATTACAAACAGAAAATGTCATATTACTATATCATTTAGATAGGTGAACGCGCTCGAGATTACCTAGGACCTAGGAATAGAACAACACCATTCAACTCTCTTAGGCTTAACCTGTAGATATACAACCGACTGAAAGCCATAGACGCAGTATCGCAATCCTCGGGAATCACACCTCAGCAAAAAAAAACATTGACAGTTGGCTTTGGCTGGGAAAGAGGATATATACTGCACAAGGAACTCCAGAAAGATGGAGCAAGCATTATGATGTATTATGTGAAAAATCACAGAATTGAGTAGTTATGTTGGTAGTGCATGCAATGGATAGAATTTTGTTTTGAAAGATAAAGTGTTTTTTTAAAGATTTCAGTGGGTCAATAAAGATGTAGATGATGTTCAGAAAAGATTCTGATATGCAAAACCCAACTCTGGTTCAATTTGATTGTGTTGATAGCCGTGTTTCAGCAGTAAACATGACAGTAGAAATTGATAAAAATTAATTGTCGGGAACAGATCCAATAGCTACAACAGGGTTCTGACACAAATGGACCAACATTAGTTAGATATGTCGGAAACAAATTTATGTTTTAATGGACCAGACTAATACTTGTATAGAAATAAAAGGTCAGTGTTTGTAGACAGATTATCTGACCAGAATTGCTTGGTCCTTACCTACTATTTGTAACAATTAGAATATCTGTGTAGCACAGTGAATATCAATGGTTTGGAACTTTAAAGCTATCGTAAACTATTCACATCATGTATAAAATGTGTGGCAGTGTTATCTTCCTTGACCATTGTCAACATTATTTTTATCTAACAACACAGAATTACCTTATAGCATATTGTTGGGTTATGCCATGGTATTGGTTACTTTAAAGATGCACAGCATGTGAGGTTGGTTGTCATGGTGATTTGGCTGTCATGGTATTGGATTGAACTTGTTGTTTCTGGTGTTGATCAAGTAACTGAGAGTAAACAAACCTGTTGTTTCTTGTGTTGATCAATTAACTGAGAGTTAACAAACCTGTTGTTTCTGGTGTTGATCAATTAACCGAGAGTAAACAAACCTGTTGTTTCTGTTAAACAAGTGACTGAGAGTAAACAAACCTGTTGTTTCTGGTGTTGATCAAGTTACTGAGAGTAAACAAACCTGTTGTTTCTGTTAAACAAGTGACTGAGAGTATACAAACCTGTTGTTTCTGGTGTTAATCAAGTAACTGAGAGTAAACAAACCTGTTGTTTCTTGTGTTGATCAATTAACTGAGAGTTAACAAACCTGTTGTTTCTGGTGTTGATCAATTAACCGAGAGTAAACAAACCTGTTGTTTCTGTTAAACAAGTGACTGAGAGTAAACAAACCTGTTGTTTCTGGTGTTGATCAAGTAACTGAGAGTTAACAAACCTGTTGTTTCTGTTAAACAAGTGACTGAGAGTAAACAAACCTGTTGTTTCCGGTGTTGATCGAGTTAATGAGAGTAAACAAACCTGTTGTTTCTGGTGTTGATCAAGTAACTGAGAGTAAACAAATCTGTTGTTTCTTGTGTTGATCAAGTAATTGAGAGTGAACAAACCTGTTGTTTCTGTTAAACAAGTGACTGAGAGTAAACAAACCTATGGGCACAAAAATAAGGGTGATTGCTCTTCAAAGATATTTTGACATAAAAAGGGGGAGTATTAGCTCCACACAGCATGGAAGTGATGGGTCTCGAATGTAACATATATATAAAGAGTAATTGTTTCCAGTGGGTTTAGTTTTGTCAAGTTTACAGTAGATGGTAGCCTCTATACTGTCGTAACGCAGCCGACTGTAAACATTACATAACTACACTCTCTTGCCCTAAGCATGAAAATAACATATTGCCAATTCAATCCATTATACAAATTTGTCAAAAAGATTTTTTGTATGTTTTGATATATATGATGGGAATAATTAGTACTTATATGTACATTTCAGTGGAGACAATTAAAGTCTTACTTTAGATCAAAAGAAGACAATGTTTCAAATCGGAGAGGCACATTGAAGTAATATTTGGCTAAAATTGTTCTTATTCTCTCATGTCTATATTTATATATCTATATTTTAACTAATATATGTTTTGTTTCTTTTGCATGGCTGCTGTGAACACATAGGTAAGTAACTTTCTTTGTTTTGCTTAGAATGAGTTGTACCTGTTTCTCTTTTGTAGCAAAGACATACAAATTGTTGTGATCATGTGACTTTTGATCAGTGGTAAGTTTGACCTGGTGTTGTGATCAAGTGATTGGTACCAGTGGTAAAGATTTTACTTGTTATAAACAAGGGGCATTATATATAGATTTTACTGTACATAAACGAGAGGCATTATATTGAGATTTTACTGGTTATAAACGAGGGGCATTATATTGAGATTTTACTGTACATAAACGAGGGGCATTATATTGAGATTTTACTGTACATAAATGAGGGGCATTATATTGAGATTTTACTGGTTATAAACGAGGGGCATTATATTGAGATTTTACTGTACATAAACAAGGGGCATTATATTGAGATTTTACTGTATATAAATAAGGGGCATTATATTGAGATTTTACTTTATATTTACCAGGACAACAGTGCAAGTTAAACAAAGCCAGAGAGATAAATATTATATTTTGTAGTATATGAAAAGAAAAGCAAGGCCATCCTAGTTCACTGGTTATTACATTCACTGCACATTATTAGGGTCTAAGAAAAGTACTATTTAGCCAGACAAACCAATGTACATAGGGCAATATGTATTTCATCAACATTTACTTCGATAATATAATGATGATTTAAACAACAATGACTCTGCTAATCACGATGCTGAAACGATCCCAAAGTCATACCCATTGTTGCATCAGGTCTCATTTTTGTTGTCCGGAGGGATAGTCTGTGTCTCATAGAAGCTTGTGACGTTACGTCACTGTTGCTGTTTTGTTGCGCCGTATTGTGTGTGGTCATTGTGTGAGTCTGTGTTACTCATTATCTGATGTAAATAAATTCCCAATGTTAAGTAGGGGTGAGGTTGTTGATGATATTGTCTCATGTCGCCATCGGGATGGGGCTCCGAGTGGTGTTTAGGAGAAGGAAACAGACAGACACTTGACTAAGGCTGTGAACCAATGAGGTGGTCCAGTAAAATAGAAATATATCAAACAAATAACCACAACAAAGATTTTGCACCTGCACAAAGAGTAAGTCAGAAATTATGCAGTTTCAACGGTCTTCTGTCCTGAGACTGTCAACTCTTCATTTAAAACAGTCAATTTGAGTCAGGAACTTCCGAAATAAATTGACAAAATTTGGTTTGTAGCATCCCTGGGCTAAAATCGCAGAGACATGGGGGCCCAGTAAATGGGTAGGGTGAAATATCTCAAATATGACCTCGGTGCAGGTCAAGGAATTTCAAACTTATTTGGTGGAAAATCCCTCAGATGAAGGAACTCAATAATTGATGGACATGGTGCCCCTGGGGCAAATAAGGTCATACCTAACATAATAATTGCCAATGTAAGATTTGCAACCAAATACTGGAATAAAAATCAAGGCTTTATTGCTAGAATTCTATCTTATCCTGTGATAATTTTGCTGTTTTGACATGTGTTGTATTCGTTGTATTTGACATAAGTTTAGACCATGTGAGCGTTGCAGGCTCCTGTGCCTCTTCCTATTTGTTTAGGCAATACACAGCTGCTTCCTGAAGGCGTGTAACTGTTGTCATATTTTGCTGGGGGGGGGGAGATTATTCCTTCCACATTCACAAACTTAACCACACCGCTCTAGGCCTGTGCTACAGTTTCCTATAGACTTATCCCTATAGATCCAATTTACAGTCGGACTCAACAGCTGTTATCCTCGACTGCAGGCCAAAAGTAAGATCCAGTGTTTCTAACTTCTGAATCTGTGGCTTTTCTGTACCCTGGAGTCAATGGTGCAGGTAGAAATAATTGGGGACAGTATACTGAATACCCTGGTGACATGTTCCAGACGGAAATATTCCATCAACAACATGAAGTTTCCGCTCCAACATCTGCAGATGTTTTGAAGACACTGATTTTTGAAAACCGAGGTTTTGAATGAATTCAACCAGTGATAGAATTTTAAAGGAAAGATTGAAATTGACTCTAAAACTTATTGACGATGTTACATTGCTGGATTGTTGAAACATCTTATTTAAACAGTGGGTTGTCTGTTGTTTGTGTATTTAAACAGTGGGTTGTCTGTTGTTTGTGTACCGATATAAAGTTATTTTCCAGTGAATTCCTCGGTGATCTGTAGCAGTTAGCAATGTGATCCACTTCCAGGTGACAGTCCATATTGTGACCCAATCGTAAAACGTATGTGATCTTCCACCAGGTTCTTTCTGTCTATGTTGTGGGTGACACCTGAGACAAGCTTCTGTTTGACCGTGACACATGTGTATAGACATGTTGTTGATGGTGATACCTGTGAGACATTGTCTCCTCGTCCGGACTTCAGTTGTACTTTCTCTGATGTAGCATGTCTCGGCAATCAGTCTGCTGCACACACCTCTAAACAGTGTTAATGGATTGTCACTCGTACTAACATCACGATCACATCACATACTCGCTTTGCTCTACAATATAGATCATAGTACAGGTTCGATACGATCACAGAAACATCCTGAAGTCAGAAGTAAGACCAGTCTATTTCAGTAAGGCCCTTATCACTCCTGCCAGTTGTTGGAGGCATACATCCCAGTCAGACTGTTTGGTCCTTAAAGGATACAATGCAATTCAATTAAACAATGAATTGTTTCCAGCAAAGTGTGGTTCTACCACTAAGTTTGTCCATTTGAAGCTGGACTGTATTGTGTAATGCAAGTCTTTGCACTTTGTAGTAAATTACAAATAGATCAATTCTCCATCAACCTTTTCTCTTTGATCAGTATGTGATTTCTAGGGACCCCATGTAGAAAGACAAAATGTGTACAAAGATCCATGTCAGGGACTGGGTTCTAGTCCAAGGCGTTCTCCAATCACTTCCTATTGAGAGTCGTTGATTGGCCAGTAGATCATGGCCATAAAATAATGTGTGTTTGTATACCTTGTTGGAGAATTTTTAGCTCACCTGGCCCAAGGTCACAGGGGTCAATTGTCTTAAAAAATCTTTAAACTACTTCTATCCAATAACCAAAAGGCCTATGATGATGATATTTGGCCAGAAGCAAACTGGGACGAAGGGCTACCAAGTTTGTTAAAATAAATGACCTTCACCTATTTTCAAGGTCACAGGGGTCAAATATGTTAAAAACTTTTAAACAACTTCTTCTGAATAACCAAAAGTCGCAGGATGATGATATTTGGCCAGTAGCATGCCGGGATAAAGGGCTACCAAGTTTGTTCAAATGAATTACTTTTATATATATTCAGGGTCACAGGGGTCAAATATGTTAAAAACCTTTAAACAACTTCTTCTCGATAACCAAAACCCTAGCATGATGCTATTTGGCCAGTTGCATGCTGTGATTAGGGGCTACCAAGTTTGTTCAAATGAATGACCTTGACCAACTTTGAAGGTCACAGGGGTCAAATGTCTTAAAATCTTCAAACAACTTCTTCTCAATAACCAAAAGGCCCAGGGTACTGATATTGGGCCTGTAGCATGCTGTGATGAAGGGCTTCCAAGTTTGTTGAAATGAATGACCTTCATCCATTTTCAAGGTCACAGGGGTCAATTGTCTTAAAAAGTCTTTTAACAACTTCTTCTGAATAACTAAGAGACCCACGATAATGATATTTGGCCAGTAACATGCTAGGATGAAGGGCTACCAAGTTTGTTCAAATGAATGACTTTTATATATATTCAAGGTCACAGGGGTCAAATACGTTAAAAACCTTTAAACAACTTCTTCTCAATAACCGAAAACCCTAGGATGATGCTATTTGGCCAGTAGCATGCTGTGATGAAGGGCTACCAAGTTTGTTCAAATGAATGACCTTGACCAACTTTGAAGGTCACAGGGGTCAAATGTCTTAAAATCTTCAAACAACTTCTTCTCAATAACCAAAAGGCCCAGGGTACTGATATTGGGCCTGTAGCATGCTGTGATGAAGGGCTTCCAAGTTTGTTGAAATGAATGACCTTCATCCATTTTCAAGGTCACAGGGGTCAATTGTCTTAAAAAGTCTTTTAACAACTTCTTCTGAATAACTAAGAGACCCACGATAATGATATTTGGCCAGTAACATGCTAGGATGAAGGGCTACCAAGTTTGTTCAAATGAATGACTTTTATATATATTGAAGGTCACAGGGGTCAAATACGTTAAAAACCTTTAAACAACTTCTTCTCAATAACCGAAAACCCTAGGATGATGCTATTTGGCCAGTAGGATGCTGTGATGAAGGGCTACCAAGTTTGTTCAAATGAATGACCTTGACCATTTTTGAAGGTCACAGGGGTCAAATGTCTTAAAATCTTGAAACCTCTTCTTAATAACCAAAAGGCCTAGGGTACTGATATTGGGCCTGTAGCATGCAGGGATGAGTGACCTTGACTCACTATCAAGGTCACTGGGTCAGATGTCTTAAAAAGCTTCAAACGACTTCTTCTCAATAACCAAAAGACCAAGGGTACTGATATTGGGCCTGTAGCATGCTGGGAAGAAGGGCTACCAAGCTTGTTCAAATGAATGACCTTGACCCACTTTCAACCTAATGTCCTTGTTTGACATTCAAGGACACAGGCTTCATGTTTAAATCTTTTAATAGGTTCTTATGAATCAAACACTGATATTCCGCCTGTAGCTGTATTTTAGTCCACTTCTAAGATTACAAGTGTGAGATTAATACCAGGTGAGCGATGCAGGCCCATTGGGCCTCTTGTTTATTTTTGTCAGAAGTCTCGGCACTCGTTTGATATAACTGGAATCCTCACCTTTCGAATGTTGTAAATCTCATAAAATTTTGTGATTGACATACTTGCAAACTCTCCAGATTTTAGATGTTTAGAGGGAGACTGTCGATTTTGGACCCTAAAATTGAGCAGTTTCAACCAGTGAATTTCCCAAACTATTTCTATTTCTAAGATCTGATAATTTCATCTGAAAGAACAGCTCAAAAGATGCTTTTTAAACAAGTTGTTTTTTCCTAGGGTGTATATACACACATTTTATTTATGTTTTTAATTCTGAGCACACATAATCTCCCCCCTGGGTATCTAAACAAGTTTGAAAGTAGGTATTGATCATCATGTGAAATGTAAGGAAAGATCATCAGTCATATGTTTGGAAAGAAAATTTACTGCAGCAATTATAAATGCAAAATTAAAATAAAGATCCAGTTTATATATCAGGATACTGTGAACACCAGTTAGGTGTTTTGTCCTGTTATTGTCACTTAACGAATGTGTACACCAGCTAGGTGTTTTGTCCTGTTATTGTCACTTAACTGATGTGTACACCAGTTAGGTGTTTTGTCCTGTTATTGTCACTTAACTGATGTGTACACCAGTTAGGTGTT
>NW_018406293.1:267005-270851 GCF_002113885.1 Mizuhopecten yessoensis | reverse complement strand
CATGTGGTCATTAGCTCTATAAATACAATCCATGTGGTCATTAGCTCTATAAATACAATCCATGTGGTCATTAGCTCTATAAATACAATCCATGTGGTCATCAGCTTTATAAATACAATACATGTGGTCATCAGCTCTATAAATACAATCCATGTTGTCATTAGTATTCTGAACACTGTTGGATATGATGAGTGGATTTAGTCCCACGCTGGAGGTATTTGTCTTAATCAAACTTGCGTTTGATGGGCATTGTCTCCAGGAAGTCACTATACAGTCACATACGGAGGTAAGAAAATGCTAACCGTTCAAAGTTCAAACTCAAACACAAGAGGTAAGTGCCTGCATTTCCTTTGAGTGCCGTTCAGGAAAACAAAAACATATAAAAGAGTTTACTTTTTTGAATAACCACAATATACAAAAGTAAGATTTAATTATTTAAACAAGAAAAATTGAAATGTTAATGACCCATGTGACCTAATGTTGTTATTTCACTGATTAAAACAAGGGGGCTTCTATGATCTTTACCATTCAGTACCAACTTGTTTTGGTATTTGTCTGCAAATGTGTTTTCACTTCCAAGAGATTGTTTTGGGATTAAAAGTGCTGGAAAGATAGAATGGCGTTTAGTTTAGATTTAAGCCAAGATATCTACATGGAGTACTACCATGCACCATCCTGTAGGTTTCTAATCAGATAGAGCTGAGACTTTAATACAGATTGATACTTGTGTAAGCTGGTACTAATCCCATCCCAGGTAACTGTAAGGTATCTGTTCACACCCACGTCAGTTGAATTGTACAACAGAACAGACACATTTTGTTATAGACCAGATCTGACCAGCAGGGACATCACTCAGGGGAACAGGGACTGAATTGTTAACAGTGATAGATTTACGATCTCACATATCACTCTAATCCTTTTTTATGACATCTGAGTTGTTATACATCAGTTACATACAGGTGGCTGATAAAGACAGGTGGTGGGGATAAACAGGTGGTTATTTTAAACAGGTCGTTGAAATTGACTGGTTGTTATAGACTGGAAGTTGTTATAGACATGTGTTGTTATAGACAGGTGGTTGTTATAGGCTGGTAATTGTTATAGACAGGTGGTTGTTATAGACTGGTAGTTGTTTTAGACAGGTAGTTGTTATATACAGTTGGTTGTTATAGACTGGTGGTTGTTATAGACAGGTGGTTGTTATAGACAGGTGGTTGTTATAGGCTGGTAATTGTTATAGACAGGTGGTTGTTATAGACTGGTAGTTGTTTTAGACAGGTGGTTATTATAGACTGGTAGTTGTTATAGACTGGTGGTTGTTATAGGCAGGGGGTTGTTATAGGCAGGTGGTTGTTATATACAGGTGGTTATATACTGGTAGTTGCTATAGACAGGTGATTGTTATAGACTGGTAGTTGTTATAGGCTGGTAATTGTTATAGACAGGTGGTTGTTATATACTGGTAGTTGTTATAGACAGGTTGTTGATATATACATGTGGTTGCTTTATGCAGTTGGTTGTTATAGTCACGTGGTTGTTATAGAAAGGTGGTTGTTATAGACAGGTGGTTGTCATAGACAGGTGGTTGTTATAGACAGGTGGTTGTTAAAGACAGGTGATTGAGATTGACAGGTGTCTGTTATAGACAGTTGGTTGATGTTGACAGGTGGTTGTTATAGACAGCTGGTTGAAATTGACAGGTGTTTATAAGAGGCAGATGGTTGAGATTGACAGGTGGTCATTATAGAAAGGTGGTTGAAATTGACAGGTGTTTGCTATTGACAGCCAGTTGTTTTTGACAGGTTTTAATTTACAGGTGCTTGTTATTGGCAGGTGAGAAATACAGGAGGATGACACACACCAATAGCTTCTGTCAGGTTTAGCACAATGTTAAATGTTGGATTAAAATCAACAGACAGCAATTTAAACTTTGACACCTTAGGAGGAGTTCAGAAATGATGCATGTTTGTTTTAATAACAAATGAAGGAAGAGAGGTGGGGGAGGTTGGAGAGAGAGGACATACAGATTGCATTGAAAGTATAGACTCCCTAGTATATGATAAAATGTACAAAAATTTATTGAAGCCGGAGGTGGATGGTTAATCACAGTGAGGTTATGATAGTTCAATCTATCTTGAGGATCAGTAAACCACATCGAGGAGAACGTTCACTGCACAGACAGATAACGTTACTAGAATATATTGTTTCTATCCCGATGGAGTTGTTTACAGAGCTCGCACAAATGATTGGAGGGTTAACTTCATGGTTAAAAATGGTAGCATATTAAAAAACAAAATTTGGTTACATAGAAATAAAGTGGGTTTCCCAAGGGAAATTTCATTTTCAAAAACATGGAAAAAATTACAATTTCATAACAACAAAATGTTAAAATGTGATGCTTGCGTGTCCAATTTTAGATAACAATGTTTACTTTTTATTCCCTCATCATTTTAGGAAAAGGCATATAGTGTAACCTCAGTCCATCCCACTCGACCGATTTACTTCTGAACAGATTTCCATTAAAGATTATGCAAAAGTTAAGTGTGACAATACCTCGGATGAGTTCATATTTCAGGGTACCAAGGTCAAAGGTTCATTTGCATGTCTCTACCATCTTGAAACTTATCTAAGAAAGGAGCACTTGTATGTGACAAACATTAGTAGTTTGAATAGCTATTAAAAACAGTATTCACTAACTATAAGTCATCTTTATTGTCATATACTGTAGCATAATATGTAACCTAAAATAGGAAAGTATAGTATACCAGTAAGATCTTAGATATGTTTTTGAAGCGTGGTCTGCCAGAGGTCAAGGACGCTGTTGCTAATAATAGGTGTGGTCCAAAAGAGGTAAAGATCACCTTGCTCAAAATAGAGTTTTTATTTTCTGGATGATAACTTAAAAACTTATTATCAATTAAAGCCCAAACTATGTGAATTGATAGTCATAGTGAGTATCAAAGTACCCTTTTGATTTTTGGCAAGGTGTATCAGAGGTCAAGATCACTTTATCTAAAAATCACTGCGTGATTAATTTAAACTTGTTATCGTATGATCCACAACTTAATACATAGATAGCCCTAGTGAATGCAAAGAACACTATTGGGCATGGTCTGTAAAGGCCAAGGTCATAGAATTTTGCTTCTCTGAGTGATACCTTAAAAACTGATTATCATACAAAGCTCAAACTTAGTGCATTGGTTGCCCTAGTAGTGAACGCAAAGAAGCCTATTAAGTTTAGTTGTCGTCTGCCAGAGGTCAAGGTCACCATTGGGGAAAATATAAATTTGCTTAATTGATAACTTAGATAAAAAAGACTGACTGTTCAGTGTTACAACTTGGTGTGTGGGTTCCCAGAAACAGCAAACAATCCTTGCTGAGGTCAAGGTCACTGTTGCTGATTTAAAAAAAAAAATCCCCCTATTTCTGAATAACTTAGTGTATGGGTAGCTCTCTAGCTTGCCGAGTGCAAAAAAATGATTTTGTCGTGGTCCACCAAAGTTCCGCAATATTAATGGTCACTATTAGTAAAATAAATTTGTGCTTAAACAGAGGTTGCCTTCCTGAACTAATGATGATACAAAGTTCAAATTTGCACTTCATATGCAAATAATGAGTAGCACATCTAAATGGAACTATTTTAAAACAGATTGTTCAGATTTTTGAGAGAGTTTCCAGCCTTTCTCGAACACAAGTCAAGAATAGGTAGATAGCAAATCCTGCACAGAGGGGAGGATGTGTTGCCCCAGGCACTTCTCTCATATTAGTATACCAACACTAGTATTACTATACCAACACTAGTATTAGCATACCAACACTAGTATTAGTATACCAATGCTAGTATTT
>NW_018406293.1:264692-265211 GCF_002113885.1 Mizuhopecten yessoensis | reverse complement strand
CCAACACTAGTATTAGTATACCAACACTAGTATTAGTATACCAATACTAGTATTAGTATACCAATGCTAGTTTTAGTATACCATTGTTAGTATTAGTATACCAATGCTAGTATTAGCATACCAACGTTAGTATTAGTATACCAACACTAGTATTAGTATACCATTGTTAGTATTAGTATACCAATGCTAGTATTAGCATACCAACGTTAGTATTAGTATACCAACACTAGTATTAGTATACCAACGCTAGTATTACTATACCAACACTAGTATTACTATACCAACACTAGTATTAGTATACCAACACTAGTATTAGTATACCAACGCTAGTATTACTATACCAACACTAGTATTACTATACCAACACTAGTAGTAGTATACCAACACTAGTATTAGTCTACGAACACTAGTATTACTATACCAACACTAGTATTAGTATACCAACACTAGTATTAGTATACCAANGTATTACTATACCATTGTTATTATTAGTATACAGACACTAGTATTAGTATACAG
>NW_018406293.1:261713-262699 GCF_002113885.1 Mizuhopecten yessoensis | reverse complement strand
ATACCAACACTAGTAGTAGTATACCAATGCTAGTAGTAGTATACCGACGTTAGTATTAGTATACAGACACTAGTATTCGTATACCAATGCTAGTATTAGTATACCGACGTTAGTATTAGTATACCAACACTAGTAGTAGTATACCAACGCTAATATTAGTATACCAATGCTAGTNATACCGACGTTAGTATTAGCATACCAACGTTAGTATTAGTATACCAATGCTAGTATTAGTATACCAATGCTAGTATTAGTTTTGATTTCATTTGATATGAGATTGATGAAAGTCATCTATGAGTTTTGATTAAGTTATGGAGAGCCATTTGTTTAAACTTCTAGACTTCTATATAAAAAAAGGAGGAAATTGTCCTATCTATAGAGGTCCGATCACCAGACATCACAGATTGATAATGGGATGTTATTGCCAGACTTTCTAGTCGTAAAACAATAAACACATCCGTCGGTACCTCTTCTGCTTCACTTTCTCCGAAATGAAATTGAAATAGCAACCATTAAAAAAAAAAGTTGAAAAAATCAATGGTTTGAGATGACTAAAGATGTCAGAAACTCCTTTAAGACGGAGATGTAGCACCAGTTTCCTAGAAAACTTATACTCTACTTGCCAAATTTGCTGGTAATTTTGTGCAATTAAAAACATTAGGACTGAAGTAAGGTTTTTCAGTAACAGTAATTGGAATTTAGCCACGTGTATTAGTGTGTTACAATCCTACTGTCAACTCCAGGCAGAAGACGACAGGCCTGTCATAGCCTTTAGAGGACAGGCCTGTCATAGCCTTTAGACAACAGACAACAGGCCTGTCATAGCCTTTAGATGACGGAGGTGTGTTACAATCCTACTGTCAACTCCAGGCAGAAGACGACAGGCCTGTCATAGCTTTTAGACAACAGACAACAGGCCTGGCATAGCCTTTAGAGGACAGGCCTATCATAGCCTTTAGACAACAGACAATAGGCCTATCATAGCT
>NW_018406293.1:253785-253957 GCF_002113885.1 Mizuhopecten yessoensis | reverse complement strand
AGAGGACAGGCCTATCATAGCCTTTAGTCAACAGACGACAGGCCTTTCATAGCCTTTAGATGACAGAGGACAGACCTGCAATAGCCTTAAGATGACAGAGAGCAGGCCTGCCATAGCCTTTAGATGACAGAGGACAGGCCTGCCATAGCCTTAATATGACAGAGAACAGGCA
>NW_018406293.1:244805-248000 GCF_002113885.1 Mizuhopecten yessoensis | reverse complement strand
GACAGGCCTGTCATAGCCTTAAGATGGCAGAGAACAGGCCTGCCAAAGCCTTTAGATGACGGAGGAAAGGCCTGTCATAGCTTTTAGACAACAGGTCAGGCCTGTCATAGCCTTTAAACAACAGACCACAGGCCTGTCATAGCCTTTAGACAACAGACGACAGGCCTGTCATAGCCTTTAGATGACAGAGAACAGGCCTGTGATAGCCTTTAGATGACAGAAGACAGGCCTGTCATAGCCTTTAGATGACAGAGAACAGGCCTGCCATAGCCTTTAGATGACAGAGAACAGGCATGTCATAGCCTTTAGATGACAGAAGACAGGCCTGTCATAGCCTTTAGATGACAGAGAACAGGCCTGCCATAGCCTTTAGATGACAGAGAACAGGCCTGCCATAGCCTTTCGGATTCTCTTACTAATCATGCATGTATGGCGTGAATCAAAATCATTAAAGACTGCCTAGGATTAATTTGAAGAAAAAAATTGCAGTGAAACTGACATTAAAACCAACATTGATTATTGGTTGTACAGAATCAATAGATTTGAAAAGGAGTTTTTTTAATTGAATGGATATAAATGTAAAAGACATTTCGAAAGGTCAACCTTTCATTTTCAGTAAAGAATGAATTTGTTAAAAAATTCTTTGAAGTACAGAATCAGTTCATTAAAAAATACTTGGAAGTTAAGTAAGTATTTTTATTTTTCTACATAATCCAAGAATGTGTTGGTTACAATAAAGATCAGTGTAGCTATAGTCCCACAATGCACTTGGTGGGGTGAACACTATTTAGATAAGTCACTGACATCTAAAATCTATAGTGAATAGGAAAATGCCTCAGATGATAGAATCATTTGTCCGATAACTTCCAATAGTGTTTAAGTTCAGGGAAATCATACTGGTTTTCTTAAAACAAAAATTAGCACTATTACAAATCAGCTTGTCATATAAAGGTACAGCATCTGTCTTATCCTTTGTCCATCCATTCATCCTTTAAATACTAATTGTCCGGAATGGCTGAAGAGATTTTGACTTAAAAGAACTCTTTTAAAAACGAGATACATAGTTATGTAGCTGATGACTCCTTACAAGTCCTGGAATGGTGTAGGGTTCTACAAGTGATGTTACCGGACTGGTGGATTCTACGACTGGTGGATTCTACGACTGGTGGATTCTACGACTGACCAACGATTGGTGGATTCTACGATGATTTTATTTGACCATAGCTTATATCTCCTACAGTTCTGGACTGGTTTATGAGTGTGCAATTATTGAATCATATATATAAAATAATGAACACTGTAAATCATCCCTTTTATTGATGGCTTGATTGTCTTTTGTGAGTTAATGTTGCGACCCCTACTGCCCAGTAATGTAACGAGATGAATGGACTTAACTCTGAAGACACTGAACTGTAGAAATATTGTCAAGTGTAAAACTTTGTACGGTTTCATTAAATAGGAAATGTCGTTGTTTACATGAGTCAAAGAAAGACAGTTTGGTTGCTACCTGAATAACCGTTAACGTGACACCTGAGGCCCCGAGGCCCTGGACATAATTAGAGGATTGTTTTACCCGTGTCTGGTGGTAATATCTATGGAAGATGATATTTCTGTAGTGCTATTAATCAGTGATTAGACATTGTATGTTTCTGGCTATCTCACTGTAGCCTCTTTCCCATTATTATCCTCTCGCAAGGAAAACCTAAGGGATATAGGATTCCGCCCGTACGTAAATACATATGTACGTACTTATGTTACATTCTTTGTCATCGCTCTATTCACCGTCATTGTTATTATTTTTAGACAAAAAACACTTTGTCATCGCTCTATAGACTTCATCACTAAACGGAATGTCATGACACTTCATGCAATTGTTTAGTATGACAATACCTTGAAGAAGTTCTCGTTTCCAGTTTTTATTTTCAAGATCAAGATCATGGTCATTGTTATTATTTTTAGAATTTTATGGAATTCGATACAAGTGTTTGGTATGGCAATATCTTGAACAAGTTCGTGTTTCAGCTAGGTTACTGCGTTTAACTCAACGCTTTTTAGCTCATCTGCCTGATGGCGTTCGTCATCCGTCAACTTTTCTGTCAAACAAATTCTTCTGAAGAACTGAAAGGTATAGAATCTTCAAATTTAGCCGGTAGCTTCGAGGGAAACAGCCCAACAAGGTTCGCGAATGGAAATGACCTTGACCTACTTTCAAGGTCACAGCGGTCAAATATGGCAAACGCTTCAAACTATTTCTTCTTTAGAACTATAAGGTATAGAATCTTCATATTGGGCTGATGGCTTCCTGGGTTGGACTCGACAAAGTTTGAGAACAAAAATGACCTTGACCTACTTACAAGGTCACAGCGGTCATATATGTCAAACACTTCAAACAACTTTTTCTGAAGAATGGAAGGGTATAGAATCTTCAAATTTGGCTGGTGGCTTCCTGGGATAGAGCCCAACAAAGTTTGAGAATGAAAATGACCTTGACCTTCTTTCAAGGTCACAGGGGTCTAATGTGTCGAACTCTTTAAATGACTTCTTCTGAAGAACTGAAAGGTATAGAATTTTTATATTTGGCTGGTGGCTTCCTGTGAAAGAGCCTGACAAAGTTTGAGAACGAAAATGACTTGGACCTACTTTCAATGTCACAGCGGTCAAAAATGTCAAACGCTTCAAATGACACGCTTCAGATGACTTCTTCTGAAGAACGGAAGGGTATAGAATCTTTATATTTGACTGGTGGCTTCCTGTGATAGAGCCTGACAAAGTTTGAGAACGAAAATGACTTTGACATACTTTCAAGGTCACAGCGGTCAAAAGTGTCAAACGCTTCAAATGACACGCTTCAGATGACTTCTTCTGAAAAACGGAAGGGTATAGAATCTCCAAATTTGGCTGGTGGCTTCCTGGGATAGAGCCCAACAAAGTTTGAGAATGAAAATGACCTTGACCTACTTTCAAGTTCACAGGGAATACACTGACTTACACAGTATTACACTAGAGAGAGAAATACACTGACTTACACAGTATCACACTAGAGAGAGGAATACACTGACTTACACAGTATCACACTAGAGAGAGGAACACACTGACTTACACAGTATCACACTAGAGAGAGGATTATACTGACTTACACAGTATCACACTAGAGAGAGGAACATACTGACTTACACAGTATCACACTAGAGAGAG
>NW_018406293.1:231695-243850 GCF_002113885.1 Mizuhopecten yessoensis | reverse complement strand
ATGTAGTTATAAAACAAACTCTGTTCCGTGAAAAGTTAACATGCATTTATAAAACAAACACTCTGTTTTAAAAACAAACTGTTATACTCAAAACTAAACACAAGTCTGCGAAGAATAAACGTCGGTTTAAACAATAAACGGTGACTCGTCAAATATAAACTATAATCCAAAAAATACACACAAAAAGAGAACAACTAAACGATTTTTGAAAATTAAACGAAAAAATGAAAAAAATACACGGTATGGGTCCACCAGTGCATGTCCTGTCTATCTCTGACCGTCTGGGGTCAGCTCAAGGTGTTTGTGTGCACTATGTATGTGTAGACAGTGGAGTGATGGTAATGGGGCCTGGTAATGTGATTACTGTGAGGCTCCATCATGGTCATTGAGATTCGGTTTTCTCTTAGAAAGTAGAATATTGCTGTTTTGAAGTGTTTTCGATGGAGTTCATGACTATGTAGATAGAAATGGGACTGAAGCAGATGAAGACACTCTTATATATCTGTGTGTTCTAAAGTGACAACTGCTGAATTAAATCCCCAACAGTGTGGGAACAACATTGTGTGGGGTTTGGTCCGTGTAAGGGCCTTTACTACCAATCACACATTGATCAGTCTATAGTAATAATGTCTGCAAAATAGATTAAAACACGTTAATGTTTTAAGGCTCAAAAATAAAGACCACATAGTTTCATCGTTTTATTTTATCTTTTAGTTGCTATAACAAAAACAATTTCTTATATATTTTGCTCTAATTTTTGCCTCATAATTGGTCCAAGGTGAGCTGATGATTATGCCTTAATGTGGCATTGGTCATCCATCTGTCTGTTGTCCATCCATCTGTCTGTTGTCTGTTCATGTGACTGTTGTCCATCAATATGTCAGTCGACCATCCATCTGTCTGTTGTCCATCCATCTGTCTGTGGTCTGTTCATCTGTCTATTGTCTATCCATCTGTCTGTTGTCTATCTGTCTGTTGTCCATCCATCCATTCATCTGTCTGTTGTCCATCCATCTGTCTGTTATCCATCCATCTGTCTGTTGTCTGTTCATCTGTCTGTTGTCTATCGATCTGTCTGGTGTCTGTCCATCTGTCTGTTGTCTGTTCATCTGTCTGTTGTCTATCCATCTGTCTGGTGTCTGTCCATGTGCCTGTTGTCCATTCATCTGTCTGTTGTCCATCCATGCAACCATCTGTCTGTTGTCCATACATCCATCTGTCTGTTGTCCATGCATCCATCTGTCTGTTGTCATTCCATCCATCTGTCTGTTGTCCATGCATCCATCTGTCTGTTGTCATTCCATCCATCTGTCTGTTGTCATTCCATCCATCTGTCTGTTGTCCATGCATCCATCTGTCTGTTGTCCATCCATCCATATGTCTGTTGTCCATCCATCTGTTTGTTGTCTATTTATCTGTCTGTTGACCGTCCATTAGTCCGTTGTCTGTCCATCTGTTTGGTGTCTGTCCATCTGTCTGGTGTCTGTCTATCTGTCTGTTGTCCATGCATCCAACTGTCTGTTGTCATTCCATCCATCCGTCTGTTGTCCATGCATCCAACTGTCTGTTGTCATTCCATCTATCTGTCTGTTGCCCATCCTTCTGTCTGTTGTCTATCCATCCATCCGTTGTCTATCTATCCGTCTGTTGCCTGTCAATGTATCTAGATCTGTTGTCTATCAATTCGTCAGTCGACCATCCATCTGCCTGTTGCCCATCCATCTGTCTATTGTCTATCCATCTGTCTGTTGCACATCCCTCTGTCTGTTGTCTATCCATCCATCTGTTGTCCATCTATCTGTCTGTTGCCCATCCTTCTGTCTGTTGTCTATTTATCTGTCTGTTGCCTGTCCATCTGTCTGTTGCCCACCCAACTGTCTGTTGTATGTTCATCTGTCTATTGTCTGTCCATCTGTCTGTAGTCTGTCCATCTGTCTGTTGACTGTCCATCTGTCTGTTGTCTATTTATCTGTCTGTTGCCTGTCAATTTGTCTAGATCTGTTGGCTATCCATTTGTCAGTCGATCATCCATCTGTCTGTTGCCTATCCATCTGTCTGTTGTCTGTGGATCTGTCTGTTGTCTTTCCATCTGTCTGGTGTCTGTTGATCTGTCTGTTGTCTTTCCACCTGTCTGGTGTCTGTCCATGTGCCGGTTGTCCATTCATCTGTCTGTCATCCATCCATGCAACCATCTGCCTGTTGTCCATGCATCCATCTGTCTTTTGTCATTCCTTTCATCTGTCTGTTGTCAATCCATCCATCTGTCTGTCGTCATTCCATTCATCTGTCTGTTTTCAATCCATCCGTCTGTCTGTTGTCCATCCATGCAACCATCTGCCTGTTGTCCATGCATCCATCTGTCTTTTGTCCATGCATCCATCTGTCTGTTGTCTCTTCATCTGTCTGTTGTCTATCTATCTGTCTGTTGTCTGTCAATGTTTCGAGATCTGTTGTCTATCCATCTGTCTGGTGTCTGTCTATCTGTCTGTTGCCTGTACATGTGTCTAGATCTGTTGTAGGTCCATTTGTCAGCCGATCTTCCACCTGTCTGTTGCCCAGCCATCTGTCTGTTGTCTATCTATCTGTCTGTTGCCCATCCTTCTGTCTGTTGTCTATCCATCCATCCGTTGTCTATCTATCTTGCTGTTGCCCGTCAATGTGTCTAGATCTGTATTCTATCCATTTGTCAGTCTGCCATCCATCTGTCTGTTGTCCTTCCGTCTGTTTGGTGTCTGTCCATCTGTCTGGTGTCTGTTGATCTGTCTGTTGTATCTGTCTGTTGTCTATCCATCCATCCGTTGTCTATCTATCTGTCTTATCCATCTGTCTGGTGTCTGTTGATCTGTCTGTCGTCCATCCATCTGCCTGTTGTCCATACATCCATCCGTCTGTTGTCAATCCATCCATCTGTCTGTCGTCCATCCATCTGCCTGTTGTCCATCCATCTGTTTGTTGTCTATTTATCTGTCTGTTGCCTGTCAAAGTGTCTAGATCTGTTGTCTGTCCATTTGTCTGTTGTCTGTTGATCTGTCTGTTGTCTTTACATCTGTCTGGTGTCTGTCTATCTGTCTGTTGCCTGTTAATGTGTCTAGATCTGTTGTAGGTCCATTTGTCAGCCGATCTTCCACCTGTCTGTTGCCCAGCCATCTGTCTGTTGTCCATAGATCCATCTGTCTGTTGTCCATCAATGCAACCATCTGTCTGTTGTCCATACATCCATCTGTCTGTTGTCTCTTCATCTGTCTGTTGTCTATCTGTCTGTTGTCTGTCAATGTTTCGAGATCTGTTGTCTATCCATCTGTCTGTTGTATGTTCATCTGTCTATTGTCTGTCCATCTCTCTGTTGTCTATCCATCTGTCTGTTGCACATCCCTCTGTCTGTTGTCTATCCATCCATCTGTTGTCTATCTATCTGTCTGTTGACTGTCAATGTGTCTAGATCAGTTGTCTATCCATTTGTCAGTCGTCCATCCATCTGTCTGTTGATCATGTCCATGTGTCTGTTGTCCATCCGTCTGTCTGCTGCCCATCCATCTGCCTGTTGTCCATCCATCTGTTTGTTGTCTGTTGATCTGTCTGTTGTCCGTCCCTCTGTCTGTTGTCTGTTGATCTGTCTGTTGTCTGTCCATCTGTCCGTTG
This sequence comes from Mizuhopecten yessoensis, assembly GCF_002113885.1. Taxonomy (NCBI): domain Eukaryota; kingdom Metazoa; phylum Mollusca; class Bivalvia; order Pectinida; family Pectinidae; genus Mizuhopecten; species Mizuhopecten yessoensis. The sequence continues at coordinate 240,211 of NW_018406293.1, read as the reverse complement.
TCTGTTGATCTGTCTGTTGTCTTTCCATCTGTCTGGTGTCTGTTGATCTGTCTGTTGTATCTGTCTGTTGTCTATCCATCCATCCGTTGTCTATCTATCTGGCTGGTGCCTGTTAATGTGTCTAGATCTGTTGTTTATCAATTTGTCAGTCGACCATCCAACTGTCTGTTGCCCATCCATCTGTCTGTTGTCTATCCATCCATCTGTTGTCTATCTATCTGTCTGTTGCCTGTCCATGTGTCTAGATCTGTTGTATATCCATTTGTCAGTCGACCATCCATCTGTCTGTTGCCCATCCATCTGTCTGTTGTCCATCCATCTGTCTGTTGTCTATCCATCCATCTGTTGTCTATCTATCTGTCTGTTGCCGGTCCATGTGTCTAGATCTGGTGTATATCCATTTGTCAGTCGGCCATCCATCTGTCTGTTGCCGATCCATCTGTCTGTTGCCCGTCCATCTGTCTGTTGCCCATCCGTCTGTCTGTTGCCCATCCAACTGTCTGTTGTATGTCCATGTGTCAGTCGACGATCCATCTGTCTGTTGTATGTCCATGTGTCAGTCTACCTTCCATCTGTCTGTTGCCCAGCCATCTGTCTGTTGCCCATACATCTGTCTGTTGCCCATCCCTCTGTCTGTTGCCCATCCAACTGTCTGTTGTATGTCCATGTGTCTGTTGCCCATCCATCTGTCTGTTGCCCATCCATCTGTCTGTTCCCCATCCATCTGTCTGCTGCCCATCCATCTGTCTGTTGTATGTCCATGTGTCAGTCGACCATCCATCTGTCTGTTGCCCATCCATCTGTCTGTTGTATGTCCATGTGTCTGTCGACCATCCATCTGTCTGTTGCCCATCAATCTGTCTGTTGCCCATCCATCTGTCTGTTGTCCATCCATCTATCTGTTGACCATCTATTAGTCTGTTGACCATCTATTAGTCTCTTGTCTATCCATCTCTCTGTTGTCCATGCATCTGTCTATTATTCATCCATCGTCAATTTCTTCAAACATCTTACTCGTCTGAACTGCCGACCTCGCTGGAGGCTAGGGGTGGGGCTAAAATAGGGGTAATCTGGCCTTACTGTTTGAGCAAAATCTTCTCAACATCTACCAGATGGACATCCACCATATTTGGTTAGAAGTTTTCTCCAGGTGTAGGAACTCAAGCTAGAGCTGAACATATGGAATGGCTAACAACTAGGAATTGAGAGGCTGGGCCAAAAAGTTTTTTTTTTAATGTTCAAAACTCCCTCAGCATTTTTTGGGAGGAATGCCAGGTTTGGGGTGCCCTGGGTTCATCCGTCTTACACAATGTAACCTCACACAACAGGTTACTTTGGACATCATTTTTTATGAGCAACTTTTCCTCTTGAGAAAAGGGGAAACTTTAACCAACATGAATAATTACTGGGCATTAGAAGGTGATACAGATATCCTTATCCAGGATTGACCTCTTGTTCAACTCCGGTCTTAGATACTTATACATGGTTCATTATATGGAAACAGACACCCAGGGTATAACCATATATATGATTGCTGAGTATAATCCCCACCCAATAATTATAAACACAGTTGCTGGGCATAAAAAGATAAAAACACAATCACACTATCAGAATTGACCCTGGGGTCTGATCCCTTCCCTAGAGACTTAGTCCATGGGTCATAACATGGACATTATTTAGATCCTGATGATTTAACCATATGTGCAATTGCTATAAAAGAAATAAACAAATATCCTTTAAGAATTTCAGTCTCAAAGTCTGCAAGGGCTTTTAAGGAAATATTCATTGTGTCATGAAATCAGTTGAAATTTCTACCAAATAACAACACAATTTCTGAGCATGACAACATTGATTTACAAATACTTCCAGGACTAACTTTGGAATTGGGAAATTATTTTTAATATCCTTTTTAATAAGATTGCACTTTTTTGCGAGATAGCTTAAAATATTCAGATGAGTTATACAGACCTTCTGCCGGCCTATTGTTTCTCAATGCTTAGCTCAAACTTCTTAGGAAAGTTCAGTTTAGGTATACCCGGGAGCTCGCCTGATTTACCATCATGTATTTACATTGGCTGTCCGTCCTGCCATAGTGATGTATAGAGGATGCAGTATGTGTTGTAAGACCATTTTGTCATGACCTCTACTGTGACATCATCAGTCTGATTGTGACAGCACTAACACTGCTCAAACTGATACAAATATACATGTATGTAATGAATGTTTCAACAGATGATATTATGGTCCTGAGACATGCGTTGCTGTAACTTGCAGACTATATACAGTCCTGCTGTCAGTGTTGGTAGCCCTGCACCTTCATCAGCTGATGGGCTGTTCAAATTGCCCTTTGTCTATGGTCTGTTTGTCCATCCATCATTCTGTCCCAACACCATTCTTGTTAGTGCTATTTCTCAGAAGTGCTGCAAGCAGGGATATTTCTCAAATTTCACATAAAGGTTTCCCATGATCCTTAGTTATGCAAATTATATTTTGGTTTTGATTGGAAAACCAAGATGGCTTATCAGATAGGTGGCCATCTTGAAGTTTGAAAGTTAGAGTATATAGCGCCATATCTGAGAAAGTTCTTTAGTGATCTTCCTCAAATTTCACATGAAGGTTTGCAATTGTGCCTAGTAAATGATTTTGACACAGTTTCAAGGTCACATACATGTATTGTCCAGTGTGTATAAACCTTCACACTACCTCATCTCAATAAACAAAAGGTCCAGGGTGGTGATATTTGACAATGTGATGCTTAAATGAAGGGCTAGAAAGTTTGTTACCTTAATTAATGTCCTTGTTTGACTTTAAAATCAAGGTCACAGCAGATAAAATGTGTTTAAATCTTTTAACAGGTTCATTTGAATGACTTAGAGTCATAGACGCTGATATTTTGCATGTAGCTTTATTTTAGTCCACTTTTAAGGTTACAAGTGTGAAATTAATACCAGGTGAGCGATGCAGGCCCATTGGGTCTCTTGTATTACTATATATACAGTCCTGCTGAGTTTTATAAAGATTATCATGATGTTTAGGACCACAAGACTTTTTAGGTCACCTGAGACAAAGTCTCAAGTGACCTATTGCGATCGCCTTTTGTCCGTCGTCGTCCGTCTTCCGTCATACGTCGTCCATCCGTAAACAATTTTAGACTTCTTCTCCAAAACCCCTGAACCAATTTCAATGAAATTTTGCAGGAACCTTCCATGGACAAAGGTCAACAAAAATAGTGGCTGGTTTAGTCCCAAGACCCCAGGGGCCTGAGGGGCGGGGCCAAAAAAGGTCAAATTGACTAAAATTTCAAAAATCTTCTTCTCAAGACCAAGATATGGTAGAATCAAATACTCTTCATAGATGGAAGGGTCTTAAGGTGCTTTATCAAAATTGTGAATTTCATGACCCTGGGGTCTTACGTTTACCCCTGGGGAGGGGGTAAACTTTACTATAGTTTATTTAGGGAAATCACATTTTGGACCAACATTTGTTTAACTTCCATTGGAAGTAATTCAATTTAGGTTAGCATTATCAGTATTAGGTAGCAGTTTGATAGTATGCACATATGAGTCCTGACTGACCCCCCAGGGCTGATGGGTGGGGCCAAAAAGTGTTGAATTGACTGTAATTTCAAAAATCTTCTTCTCAAAGACCCAGATATGGTAGAATCAAACACTCTTCATAGATGGAAGGGTCTTAAGGTTTATGACCCTAGGGTCCCACGTTTACCCCCTGGGGAAGGAGGGAGGGGGGCAAACTTTATTATGGTTTATAATGGCAAACGAAACTTTGAATATTACATGTTAATAACTTGATTGGAATTATAACTTGAGTTGACAGTTTGATACTTTGAAAATTTTGAGCCAGCCCTACCCCCAAGGGCTGTAGGGTGGGACCCAAAGGAGTCAGTGTGCTAAAATTTCTTCATTTTCCTTGTTTAGAATCAGAGGTGCTAGTTTCAAATACTTTTTAGTCTTAAATCTGTATGCTAGATATTGAAATAAGGTGGTTTTATTGTTTTTTTGTCACTTTGAATAATATTTCTGTTCATGTTAAAAACAAAATCACCTCTCTGTATAAATATATCAGGTGACCGTTAAGGCCCATGGGCCTCTTGTTCATAATTCTATCTTAGAATTATCCCAAAGACAATTTGAGAAGATTTTTGCTTCTAAATTGACAGAAAAGATGTTTAATGAGTTTCTATAATGATATATGTGGTACAGCCAGATGAGGATGCTGAGTGGGTTAAGTGGAACTGTGACCAACTCACAGATCAATACAGTTCTACAGACACCAGCTGAACACAATCAAAACACATTATTGAACATCAGTTTTATCATTTATAATTTCTTATTCACAAATTGTCTGAGAGCCATAAACTTGTGGGCAGAATTCACTGACAGGAAATGGCTGATGGCTCCAGATGGATTTGTTAAGAAGGGAAAATGTAGCAAAGGTTTTTTCTCTCTCATTAAATTGTCCCTTTGTTACATGTAGGAAAAACTGTAATCAACAATAACAACAATTGTCTGTGTTTTAAGACAACGGTCCATTAAGTCCTTTGATCAGGATGCTCAGACAATGTGTTCTGTTTAAGTGTAAACTTCATTGATAAAAATGGTAAAAATAAATCTGCCACGGCTGACCCTGGTAGAAGTATGTGTTAGACAGATGAACTATTTTTGAGTAGGAGAATATACTGAATACATTTCCTACTCGCCAACCTTTCAGATTATTCAGAGTGGAGAAACCGTTTTGCATAATCTAAAACTATTTAAATGGAACTTAAATGACACCTATGTGACAAAATAATTGCATAAGATTTGATAGTTTAGGTATTTTTTTTATTTTTTTTAGCAAGAAGCAAGATGTAAGAAATTTAGTTAATCTCAATAGTCAAACATGAAAATAGAATCCTTCCAATAGCCGTAACAACAAGTATGACATAAAATGATATACAGTTTTGTTGTCTATCTATAAACATAACGTTAAAATGATATACCGTTTTGTTGTCTATCTATAAACATAACGTTAAAATGATATACCGTTTTGTTGTCTATCTATAAACATAACGTTAAAATGATATACCGTTTTGTTGTCTATCTATAAACATAACGTTAAAATGATATACCGTTTTGTTGTCTATCTATAAACATAACGTTAAAATGATATACCGTTTTGTTGTCTATCTATAAACATAACGTTAAAATGATATACCGTTTTGTTGTCTATCTATAAACATAACGTTAAAATGATATACCGTTTTGTTGTCTATCTATAAACATAACGTTAAAATGATATACCGTTTTGTTGTCTATCTATAAACATAACGTTAAAATGATATACCGTTTTGTTGTCTATCTATAAACATAACGTTAAAATGATATACCGTTTTGTTGTCTGACCCATAACATTAAATGATAAACGGTTTGTTGTCTGACCCATAACATTAAATGATAAACGTTTTTGTTGTCTGACCCATAACATTAAATGATAAACGGTTTTGTTGTCTGACCCATAACATTAAATGATAAACGGTTTTGTTGTCTGACCCATAACATTAAATGATAAACGGTTTTGTTGTCTGACCCATAACATTAAATGATAAACGGTTTTGTTGTCTGACCCATAACATTAAATGATAAACGGTTTTGTTGTCTGACCCATAACATTAAATGATAAACGGTTTTGTTGTCTGACCCATAACATTAAATGATAAACGGTTTTGTTGTCTGACCCATAACATTAAATGATAAACGGTTTTGATGTCTGGGTGCTGTAAGGTTATTTTGGACAGACCCTATACACAAGGGGATGTTAATTGAGGTGATAGGGAGGAAATATTTGTGGAGTTTGTAATTTTGTTTGGGAGGTTGAGTGTATTTCAAATTTAAATGGAGGGGGGGGGGGGGGGGGGGGGGGGTTGTCGCTGACACTTTATATATTGTTGTGACAGTCAAATATTATTGATACTTCAAGTATATATTATGTGGTATTTGGTCTGTTTATTAGCAGGTTTCGAGTTGTCATTATGATTTTTCAAGAATATTCTAACAGTTTGAGATCTTTAATCACCTCCTAGCAGGTCGAAGACAGCGAATGTAATCTAGCTGTCAGTTCAAGAGTCCCTGCTATGGATCATAATACAGTCAGAAACGGTCATTGTTGGGTTCACACTGATAACACTGATTGCTTTAAGCTGTTTACAAAAATTGTGACCTTGATCTGATGTTTGACCATCTTTAAACTTGTGACTGGTTCGGCCATACTGTGAGTTCATCAGGTATTGAAGCTGAGATGCTGTGGGACTTATACAATCACTTCAGTAGCCTTTCCACTCTCCACCTACATCACTTTGATGCTTGGTCAAATTACATTTATCCTATTTATCCAACATCTGTTCGTCATCCGTCTGTTGTCACTATGCCTGCCTTTCATCCTTAACCACTTCTTGTTAGCTCACCGGGTCCGAAGGACCAAGGTGAGCTTATGCCATACCGTGGCGTCCATCATCCGTCCGTCCGTCGTCCGTTGTCCGTCGTCCGTACGTCCATCAACAATTTCTTTAAACGACCTCTTCTTCTTAACCACTGATTGGAATTTAACTAAATTTGACTGGAAGCATCCCTAGGTGGTGGGGATTCAAAATTGTACAAATGGTGGGGCTGACCCCCCAGGGGGCAAAGGGCAGGGCCAAAAGGGTGGCAATTTGGCTATATTGCTATAAACAACTTCTTCTGTAGAACTAATGCCATGGATATCGATCATATTTGGTCGGAAGCATTCATGGGAGGCAGGGATTCAAAATTGTACAAATGGTTGGGCTGACCCCTGGGCTAAGGGGTGGGGCCAAAAAAAGTTTATTGCTTGGAAATGGTTGAGAGCCCCACCATATAACCACATATACAATTGCTGAGTTTAAAGAGAAGAATGCACATTTGCTTCCAGGATGGCTCTAGGGTCTGGCCCCACCCTTGGAAACATAGTCCTTGGGCCATAACTTTAAAACTGTTGAGATCCCCACCCCAAACCTATATATACAAAAGCTGGGCATAAAGAGTCGAATGCAGTCACGATGTTAGAATAGACCCTGGGGTCTGACCGAACCCCTAGGGACCTAGTTTCTTAGTCACAGCTTGGAAACAGTTGAGATCCCCACCCTATAAAGAGATGAATGCACATATGCTTCCAGGATGGCATTGGGGACTGCCCCACCCTTGGAGACTTAACCCCTGGGTCATAACTTCAAAATGGTTAAGATCCCCACCCCAAAACTATATATACAATTGTTGGGCATAAAGAGACGAATACAGTCATGATATTAGAATTGACCCCAGGGTTTGCCCAACCCTTGCAGACTTAACCCCTGGGTCATAACTTTGAAACGGTTGAGATCTCCACCCAAAACTATATATACAAATGCTGGGCAAAAAGAGACAAGTGCAGTTATGATATTAGAATTGATCCTGGGGTCTGGCCACAACCGTAGGGACCTAGTTTCTGAGTCACAGCTTGGAAACAGTTGAGATCCCCACCCCATAACCATACATAAAATTTCTGGGCATGAAAAATCGAATACAGATATATATGCATATTCCCTTGGATCTCATTTGGAGAATATTTTGCCATGATTGCTTAGATATCCAGGTGAGCAATACAGGCCCTATGGGCCTCTTGTTGTATTTATTTTTAAGAAGCACAAGAGAAATGTTTCCAAAATTTCATATGTAGGCTCACTTTGTTCTTTATTTTGCATTTTCATTTTGAGACTGATCTGCAAAAAAGAAATGGCTGTATGGTGGCCATCTTGGAATTTGATAGGTAGTGTTTATCTCTGTTTTCCAAGAAGCACCAGACATATATTTTTTATACGCCCGTCAAATTTGACGGGAGTATTATGGTATGGCGTTGTCCGGCCGGCCGGCGGGCGTAAACTTTTGTTTGTCCGGCAATCTCCTCCTACATTTTTCGACCGAACTCTTTGAAACTTGGTATACGTTATAATCATGATATGAAGTTGTGTCTCCCTTAAAAAGAATTTTGATTCGACAATTTGTCCAAAAGTTATTGCCCTTTGTTGATTTCAGTATTTGATTTTTGTTCAGAGATTTCCTCCTACATGTTGTGACAGATTTCTTTGAAACTTAATAGGCTAAATAATCATGATATGTTGTTGTGTTCCCTTGAAAAGAATTTTGATTCAACGATTTTTGCAAAAGTTATTGCCCTTTGTTCATTTCAGTATTTGATTTTTGTTCAGAGATTTCCTCCTACATGTTTTGACAGATTTCTTTGAAACTTAATAGGCTAAATAATCATGATAGGTTGTTGTGTTTCCTTGAAAAGAATTTTGATTCAACGATTTTTGCAAAAGTTATTGCCCTTTGTCATTTCAGTATTTGTTTTTTTTATCCGGAGATTTTCTCCTACATTTTTATAGCGTGTCAGCTAACCACTCTTTGAATGATGCAGATCTTATTTCAATATAAGAAAGTATATAACACTATATGGCATTCGAC
>NW_018406293.1:221970-230937 GCF_002113885.1 Mizuhopecten yessoensis | reverse complement strand
TGGAAAGAAAGATCATCAGGGGCTTTATTTAAATTGTAAATTTCAGGACCCCCGAGCTATCCGTTCATCTTTGGGGAGGGGGTAAAGTTTAATATAGTTTATATAGGGAAATAACACTTTTCAGTATATATTTTATCCATTTTCAGCAGAAAATTACTCAAACTTAGTCAGAATCATCTTGGGTGAATGAGAGTATTACTTTGTAATATTGGGATTCCTGCCCCATCCCCAGGGACTAGGGCGGGGCCCCAAAGGGAACATTTACCAATATTTTCAAATTCTTATCCATTGATGACATGACAAGTATTGTATTTCACTTAGTTTACATGCTGATTTCCACATCACATCTAAACAATAAAATAAAGCTACCAGTATCTATGATATAACTCAGGTGACCGCTAAGGCCCTTGGGCCTCTTGTTTATCATATATTCCCCATAGGTTTCATTTGAGACTGATAGGAAGAACAAGATAGCTACAAGGGGGCCATGTTTTTGATTTTGACACTAAAAATTTGTGAACACTAACAGAATTTGAGCTTCAAGTTGCTTGATCAGAAATAAAATTTGACTGCCAGAAATAAAAAATCTTTATTGGTCTACTTTTTACATGTCGATCCTCACACCCATCTCCTATCACCCAGACTCTACTCTTCTAAACAAACTTAATTATAACTCCAAAGGGCAGTTCTGCAAAAAACATTGGACAGAGTTGTTGACCACTGGTCTACATGTCAAGGCTGAAAAAGGTGTGGAGATATTGTTTATCTTCTGCCTATGGTAGGTCAATCTATGTGGCTCTGAACGTAAAGAATGAGTAACTCTCTATTTCATGTCTGACGGTCAATTAAACAAACCTGTAGATAGGAAACAAGATGTTGCAGATTCAAAGACTGGATTTCTGAATGAAAATAAATGTAAAAGGGATACTTAAAGGCACAGCACATGTCACGATGCAATTGTAAGCCGAGTTAGTTCTACAGTACTGAGCAAAGCAAGGCATTAACCATCTGGTCAAGCTAGCTTAACGATGAGGGTGCAAACTTAACTGATGTCTAAATAGCCGAGTTAGTTCTACAGTACTGAGCAAAGCAAGGTATTAACCATCTGGTCAAGCTAGCTTAACAATGAGGGTGTAAACTTTACTGATGTCTAAAAGGTCTGAACTCCTCTTATCACTGTCATGGTAAATTCATATTTCCATCGAGTGGTAATATGATTTAGGTTAGAGTGGTCTGCCCTTTGTAGAGACGAACAGCACTGGAATGAGTATTGCTGGAGCCAATGACATTTGAAGGAGGTTTGTTGAACCTGATAGAAATAGCAAGAGCTGGTTAGAAAAGTGCCGAGAATCGGAATATGTCCGTGTGAATCTGGACTGACGTGTATGTACTACTAATAACTGTGTTATCAACAGATAATGTAGTTGTGTGTTGATGTGACAGTTTGGGGATCAATATTTCAGCCAATTTTTGGGCCGAGTAGACGGGAAGTCCTGTGCAGAATGGGTCCCAGCAGAAAGTCACCATGTCATTTGTAAAATCACTGTGTGGAACTCGCCTATTTGTTGGAGGCTATAGACGTGTATAAATCATTATGACAGTAGTGTATAGAGTTTAAACCTAACAGAATGGATCCCTACAGTAGGACCAATCACAGTCCTTGAGGAATCATTCTCAATTAGCATGTGCAGATTTTCATTGGTCCTTTTAGTTGTGCATGTTCAGTAGCTGTCAGTTTAAGAGGGTTGTCTGGTGGCCATCTTTGAATTTGAGGATTTCAGATTTTGTTGCTCTATGATATATTGTATTTACTTGTGAAGGTTTACTTGTGAAGGTTTTCAATTTTTGAAACAATTGAATCTTTATTGCTATTTCTAAAACGGTAATGTAAGAATCTTTCTTAAATTTTACAAGCAGATTAATTTTTGTCCTGAGTTGTTCATGTTCAGTGTTGGAGCTAGTTGGAAGAACAAGATGTCTAATATCTTGGATTTTGACTGTTGAAGTTTGTGGTCACTTTCTCCAAGGGATCTTTTCGAAGTTCCTCTCTAGGTTCTTCTTGGTTCTTAGTTCTGCACGCATCAATTTCACCTTGATAAAAAATGGTAATGGCCCCCCAGGTAGACATGTAATGGCCCCCCAGGTAGACATGTATTGGCCCCCCAGGTAGACATGTAATGGCCCCCCAGATAGACATGTATTGGCCCCCCAGGTAGACATGTAATGGCCCCCCCAGGTAGTCGTGACATTTTGAATTTTATTATTGAAGCTTGTCATTGCACTTCATATCTATAATTCTTTCAAAATTGCCTCAAATATGATTTTATGAAATAAAACAGTTAAGATTGCTCGCTCCAGTAGACTAGCTGCCAACTGTTTAAATACCAGTATAGTTTATGAAAACGAAAACGAAAAGTTTACATTGCAGAGTTTACGATAAATGTTGTTATAAATGTTGAAAAACAAGGACATCTGTCGTCTGATCATTTAGGTCACAAGTTTTACTTTATCAGCGCCAGTATAAAAAGAACCATTTTTTCTATGTGTACTTTCAAAGATTAAGTTTCTAGAATTTCTATAAGTGTGTTGTGTTTTATATTTTAAAACTGAAATTGTACTAAACAATGGGCAATATGACCTGACTCAATCCAACAGATAAGAGAAAAGCAAAGATCCAACTTACAAAGGACTAGTGATAAGATCTTACGATGGTGAAGCTAAGTGTGAGATCTCTTGTCTAACTAACGATGGTGAAGCTAAATGTGAGATCTCAGTTGTCTAACTAATGATGGTAAAGCTAAATGTGAGATCTCAGTTGTCTAACTAACGATGGTAAAGCTGAATGTGAGATCTCGTGTCTAACTAACGATGGTGAAGCTAAGTGTGAGATCTCAGTTGTTTAACTTACGATGGTGAAGCTAAGTGTGAAATATCTTGTTTAAACAAGTCAACAATTCCGACCCTTTAACTGTACCGATGTTTTCCTACGGAGCTGTAGATGTCTCCTCTGACCTTGACAAAGTAACATTAACATGTTTTTTCTAGTACATCTCTCCCAGAATTCAACAAATTAGGAAAATCCCAATGGGTGCTTAGAATCAGGCTTTACGCTTAAGCATACATATTATCTAAGAGTTCCATGGTAACTCTTAATTGTTATTTGATAGTAACCATGGTTATTCTACACGCAGGAGAATTGGGTTGGGTAATGATGTATAATCTAGATTTTACGCAATAAATGAGTAGAAGAACGTCGCTTCTCTTAATTGGCTTCTCTGTGATTCTAAAGTATCAGCTACGATCAGAGTCCTGCGGGGCGCCAATGGAGCCGACTCCTGAGAAACCGTCTTTTGTCAAGCACAGCGATGAAAGGAAGCCTTTCAGGACGTCGGTATGACTTGTGAGTAAGATTATTCCTAGGATACAGGTTTCTCATTAGCTCCATTGTCACAGCTTAAACAATCTCTTTTGGTACTCCCCTATTGCCAAAATTACTTACATTAAACATTAAACATAGGGATAATTTTCTTTGTAAATCTTTGTGTTTATAGACATTTAAACCTTGTTAATCCTGTGAGCAACCACTAATCCTGTTGTCTCAGTATATAGCCACCACTAATCATGTTGTCTCACTAAATAGCCACCAACAATCCTGTTGTCCCACTATCTAGTCTCCACTAATCCTGTTGTCCTGTTGTCCCACTATATAGCCACCAACAATCCTGTTATCCCACCATCCAGCCACCACTAACCCTGTTGTCCCACTATCAAGTCACCAACAATCCTGTTGTCCCACTATCTAGCCACCACTAATCCTGTTGTCCCACTATCTAGTCTCCACTTATAATGTTGTCCCACTACCTAGCCACCAACAATCCTGTTGTCTCACTATCTAGCCACCACTTATAACGTTGTCCCACTATATAGCCACCAACAATCCTTCCCACTATCTAGTCTCCACTTATAATGTTGTCCCGCTAACTAGCCACCAACAATCCTGTTGTCTCACTATCTAGCCACCACTTATAACGTTGTCCCACTATATAGCCACCAACAATATAATGTTGTCCCACTATCTAGCCACCACTTATAATGTTGTCCCACTATCTAGTCTCCACTTATAATGTTGTCCCACTATCTAGCCACCAACAATCCTGTTGTCCCACTATATAGCCACCACTAATCCTGTTGTCTCACTACATAGCCACCACTAATCCTGTTGTCCCACTATCAAGCCACCACTTATAATGTTGTCCCACTATATAGCCACCACCAATCCTGTTGTCCCACTATATAGCCACCAATAATCCTGTTGTCCCACTATCTAGCCACCACTTATAATGTTGTCCCCCTATATAGCCACCACTAATCCTGTTGTCCCACTTACAAGGCACCACTTATAATGTTGTCCCACTATATAGCCACCAACAATCCTGTTGTCCCATTATATAGCCACCACTAATCCTGTTGTCTCACTACATAGCCACCACTAATCCTGTTGTCCCACTATATAGCCACCACTAATCCTGTTGTCCCACTATCAAGCCACCACTAATAATGTTGTCCCACTATATAGCCACCACTAATCCTGTTGTCCCACCATATAGCCACCACTAATCCTGGTGTCCCACTATCTAGCCACCAACAATCCTGTTGTCCCACTATCAAGCCACCACTAATCCTGTTGTCCCACTATCTAGCCCCCACTAATCCTGTTGTCCCACTATCTAGCCCCCACTAATCCTGTTGTCCCACTATCTAGCCACCACTTATCCTGTTGTCCCATCATATAGCCACCACTAATCATGTTGTCCCACTATCTAGCCACCACTAATCCTGATGTCCCACTATATAGCCACCACTTATAATGTTGTCCCACTATATAGCCATCAACATTCCTGTTGTCCCACTTTATAGCCACCACTAATCCTGGTGTCCCACTATCTAGCCACCAACAATCCTGTTGTCCCACTATCTAGCCACCACTAATCCTGATGTCCCACTATCTAGCCACCACCAATCCTGTTGTCCCACTACCAAGCCAATACTAATCCTGTTTTCCCACTATATAGCCATCAACAGTCCTGTTGTCCCACTTTATAGCCACCACTCATCCTGGTGTCCCACTATCTAGCCCCCACTAATCCTGTTGTCCAACTATATAGCCACCAAAAATCCTGTTGTCCCACTATCAAGCCAATACTAATCCGGTTGTCCCACTATCAAGCCAATACTAATCCTGTTGTCCCACTATATAGTCACCACTAATCCTGTTGTCCCACTATCAAGCCACCACTTATAATGTTGTCCCACTATCTAGCCCCCCCTAATCCTGTTGTCCCACTATGAAGCCAATACTAATCATGGTGTCCCACTATCAAGCCACCACTTATCCTGTTGTCTCACTATCTAGCCACCACTTATAATATTGTCCCACTATATAGCCACCATTGGTGTTGTCCAACTAAATAACCAATACTAGTGGGACAACAGGATTAGTAGTGGCTTGATAGTGGGACAACAGGGTTGTTGGTGGCTATATAGTGGCACAACAGGACAACAGGATTAGTGGATGGTGGCTAGATAGTGGGACAACTGGATTATTGGTGGCTAGATAGGGGGACAACAGGATTGGTGGTGGCTATATAGTGGGACAACATTGTAAGTGGTGGCTAGATAGTGGGACAACATGATAAGTGGTGGCTAGATAGTGAGACAACAGGATTATTGGTGGCTTCATAGAGGGACAACATTAAGGATTAGTGGGGGCTAGATAGTGAGACAACAGGATTATTGGTGGCTTCATAGAGGGACAACATTAAGGATTAGTGGGGGCTAGATAGTGGGGCAACAGGATTAGTGGGGGCTAGACAGTGGGACAACAGTATTAGTGGTGGCTAGATAGTGAGACAACAGGATTATTGGTGGCTTCATAGAGGGACAACATTAAGGATTAGTGGGGGCTAGATAGTGGGGCAACAGGATTAGTGGGGGCTAGACAGTGGGACAACATTATAAGTGGGGGCTTGATAGTGGGACAACAGGATTTTTGGTGGCTATATAGTTGGACAACAGGATTAGTGGTGGCTATGTAGTGAGACAACAGGATTAGTGGTGGCTAGGATTAGTGGTGGCTAGATATAGTGGGACAACATGATTAGTATTGGCTTGATAGTTGGACAACAGGATTAGTGGGGGATAGATAGTGGGACAACATTATAAGTGTTGGTAGATAGTGGGACAACAGGATAAGTGGAGGCTATATAGTGGGACAACAATTTAAGTGGTGGCTAGATAGTGGGGCAACAGGATTAGTGGGGGCTAGATAGTGAGACAACAGGATTATTGGTGGCTATATAGTGGGACGGACAACAGGATTAGTGGGGGATAGATAGTGGGACAACATTATAATGTTGTCCCACTATCTATCCCCCACTAATCCTGTTGTCCGTCCCACTATATAGCCACCAATCATATTGTTGTCCCTCTATGAAGCCACCAATAATCCTGTTGTCTCACTATCTAGCCCCCACTAATCCTTAATGTTGTCCCTCTATGAAGCCACCCCTAATCCTGTTGTCCCACTATCAAGCCCCCCCTAATCCTGTTGTCCCACTATATAGGCACCAATAATCCTGTTGTCTCACTATCTAGCCACCACTTATCTATCTAGCCACCACTCATCCTGTTGTCCCACTATCTACCAACACTTATAATGTTGTCCCACTGTCTATCCCCCACTAATCCTGTTGTCCAACTATCAAGCCAATACTAATCCGGTTGTCCCACTATCAAGCCAATACTAACCCTGTTGTCCCACTATCTAGCCACCACCCACTATCTAGCCACCACTTATAATATTGTCCCACTATATAGCCACCATCAATCCTGTTGTCCCACTATATAGCCACCAATCATAATGTTGTCCCTCTATGAAGCCACCAATAATCCTGTTGTCCCCCTATATAGCCCCCCCTAATCCTGTCCCACTATCAAGCCACCAACAGTCCTGTTGTCCCACTATCTAGGTCCCACTATCAAGCCAATACTAATAATGTTGTCCCACTATCAAGCCACCAACAGTCCTGTTGTCCCACTATCTAGCAACCACTTATAATGTTGTCCCACTAGCCACCACTTATAATGTTTTCCCACTATATAGCCACCACTTATCCTGTTGCCAACAATCCTGTTGTCCCACGATATGGCGACCACTTATCCTGTTGTCCCACTATCTAATCCTGTTGTCCTGTTGTCCCACTATATAGGCACCAATAATCCTGTTGTCTCACTATCTAGCCACCACTTATCCTGTTGTCCCATCATATAGCCACCACTAATCATGTTGTCCCACTATCAAGCCACCACTTATAATGTTGTCCCACTATCTATACTAATAATCCTGTTGTCCCACTATCTAGCCACCACTTATAATGTTGTACCACTATATAGCCCCCACTTATCCTGTTGTCCCGCTATCAAGCCACCACTTATAATGTTGTCCCACTATCTATACTAATAATCCTGTGGTCCCACTATCTAGCCACCACTTATAATGTTGTCCCACTATATAGCCCCCACTTATCCTGTTGTCCCACTATCAAGCCACCACTTATAATGTTGTCCCACTATCTAGCCACCAATAATCATGTTGTCCCACTATATAGCCACCACTAATCCTGTTGTCCCACTATATAGCCACAACTTATCCTGTTGTCCCACTATCTAGCCACCAACAATCCTGTTGTCCCACTATCTAACCACCACTTATAATGTTGTCCAACTATATAGCCACCATCAATCCTGTTGTCCCACTATATAGCCACCAATCATAATGTTGTCCCTATATGAAGCCACCACTTATCCTGTTGTCCCACTATCCAGCCACCACTTATCCTGTTGTCCCACTATCTAGCCACCACTTATAATGTTGTCCCACTATATAGCCACCATCAATCCTGTTGTCCCCCTATATAGCCACCAATCATAATGTTGTCCCTCTATGAAGCCACCACTAATCCTGTTGTCCCCCTATCTAGCCACCAATAATCCTGTTGTCCCACTATCTAGCCAATACTAATCCTGTTGTCCCACTATCAAGTCACCACTTATAATGTTGTCCCACTATCAAGCCAATACTAATCCTGTTGTCCCACTATCAAGCCACCACTTATAATGTTGTCCCACTATCAAGCCAATACTTATCCTGTTGTCCCACTATCTAGCCACCACTTATCCTGTTGTCCCTCTATCTAGCCCCCACTAATCCTGTTGTCCCACTATATAGCCACCACTTATAATGTTGTCCCACTATCTAGCCACCAACAATCCTATTGTCCCACTATCTAGCTATCACNTTTTCCTGTTGTCCCCCTATATAGCCCCCACTAATCCTGTTGTCCGACTATATAGCCCCCACTAATCCTGTTGTCCCACTATCTTGCCCCCACTAATCCTGTTGTCCCACTATCTAGCCCCCACTAATCCTGTTGTCCCACTATCTAGCCACCACTTATAATGTTGTCCCACTATCTAGCCCCCACTAATCCTGTTGTCCCACTATATAGCCACCAACAATCCTGTTGTCCCACTATATAGCCACCAATAATCCTGTTGTCTCACTATCAAGCCACCACTTATAATGTTGTCCCACTATCTAGCCACCACTTATCCTGTTGTCCCACTATCTAGCCACCAATAATCCTGTTGTCTCACTATATAGCCCCCACTAATCCTGTTGTCCCACTATCTAGCCACCAATAATCCTGTTGTCTCACTATATAGCCACCACTTATAATGTTGTCCCACTATATAGCCACCAACAATCCTGTTGTCCCACTATCAAGCCACCACTAATCCTGTTGTCCCACTATCTAGCCACCACTTATCCTGTTGTCCCACTATCTAGCCACCACTTATAATGTTGTCCCACTATATAGCCACCAACAATCCTGTTGTCCCACTATC
>NW_018406293.1:221049-221282 GCF_002113885.1 Mizuhopecten yessoensis | reverse complement strand
ATATACTGTTGTATATATATGTATAGAAAATAAAAATTAATATACTGTTGTATATATATGTATAGAAAATAAAAATTAATATACTGTTGTATATATATGTATAGAAAATAAAAATTAATATACTGTTGTATATATATGTATAGAAATTAAAAATTGATATACTGTTGTATACATATGTAAAGAAAATAAAAATTAATATACTGTTGTATATATATGCATAGAAAATAAAAATT
>NW_018406293.1:220362-220684 GCF_002113885.1 Mizuhopecten yessoensis | reverse complement strand
CTCTGACAGTGGGATGAAGGAACTGTTTATATCAGATCTAATTGAGGTAGTAGATAATTACTCTCTGACAGTGGGAAGAAGGAACTATTTATATCAGATCTAATTGAGGTAGTAGATAATTAAGTACTCTCTGACAATGGGATGAAGGAACTGTTTATATCAGATCTAATTGACGTAGTAGATAAGTACTCTCTGACAGTGGGGTGAAGGAACTGTTTATGTCAGATCTAATTGAGGTAGTAGATAAGTACTCTCTGACAGTGGGATGAAGGAACTGTTTATGTCAGATCTAATTGAGGTAGTAGATAAGTACTCTCTGACA
>NW_018406293.1:219075-219557 GCF_002113885.1 Mizuhopecten yessoensis | reverse complement strand
AGAAAATAAAAATTAATATACTGTTGTATATATATGCATAGAAAATAAAAATTAATATACTGTTGTATATATATGCATAGAAAATAAAAATTAATATACTGTTGTATAATAATTGAAAATAAACCCCCAATACACTGTTAAATATAAGGCAATAGCTGTCTGAACATGACAGGAAGAAGAAAGACAACTGTGTATATCTGTGTTAGATTTGTAATTGAAGGGAGCTTACTCCAGCATAACAGTAACAACACAACATTTGGTTTCCTATAGGTATCATACATCAAAATAAAAACAATTCTGACAAGTCAAAAAAGTAAACCATATCGATAGTCTTACTCTTGATTGACTCAAAAGGTTGTGAGGCCAATTGCCATCTGACAATGGGATGAAGGAACTGTTTATGTCAGATCTAATTGAGGTAGTAGATAAGTACTCTCTGACAGTGGGATGAAGGAACTGTTTATGTCAGATCTAATTGAGGT
>NW_018406293.1:212630-214651 GCF_002113885.1 Mizuhopecten yessoensis | reverse complement strand
TGAAGGAACTGTTTATATCAGATCTAATTGAGGTAGTAGATAAGTACTCTCTGACAGTGGGATGAAGGAACTGTTTATATCAGATCTAATTGAGGTAGTAGATAAGTACTCTCTGACAGTGGGATGAAGGAACTGTTTATATCAGATCTAATTGAGGTAGTAGATAAGTACTCTCTGACAGTGGAATGAAGCATCTCCTTCCTTTAACCAAAGAGTGCCATTAAAGAAATAACCCTAGCCTACTTAACCAAAATGAATATGAAATATCCTTGGACCAAGAGGACTCAACATTGCACAAATGGAGGGTCTGGCTCTTCAAAGTGAAGATCAAAGGGTGCATGGGGCTCAATAGAGGCTACCAGAGAAAAATCTTAAAATTTCTCCTTTGGTACAGAATAAGTGATGTGAATAATTAAGTCTGGAACACTCGTAAACCAAGTATACCCAGTTTGCGAAATTACATTTAATGAGATTAGTTTCCAGTGATTGCTTAAATGTCCAGGTGAGCGATACAGTCCCTCTAGGCCTGTTGTCTTTTTAGGTCACCTGAGCTTTAGCTCAAGTGACCTATTGCTATCAGTCTGTATCCGTCGACGTCCGTCGTCCGTTAACATTTTACATATTCAACATTAGCTAAAATACTGTCCAAGGGATTGCATTGATACTTCATTGGAATGTTACTGACATCTCCCTGACCAAGTGTTGTTACTTTTTGGGTCGATCAGAAATCCAATATGGCTGTAATTGCCGCCATTTTGAAAAGATATTTCAAACTTAAAGTCCAGTTCCTACTGGGCCGATTGAACTGAAACTTGGTTGTAATGATTGATTCATGGTCCTGGCAAAGTGTTTTCTTCTTTTGCGGGCCAATCAAAAATCCAATATGGCCGCCACGGCAGCAATTTTGAAAAAAAACTTTTTCAAACTTAAAATCAAGTTCTAATAGGCCAATTTTACTGAAAACCTGTCTAGGAATGATCAAATCATGGTCCTGACAGACTAAACTTAACTATATTTTACTTCATATTTCAACAACAAAAATAAATACTGTAGGACTCAGGTGACCATTAAAGCCCTTGGGCCTCTTGTGTTTTATGTTGAGGTCAGTGTCACAAGTCTGAAAGATCTTCAGACCTTCTTCTCTTTAACCAGGAGGCCTCATGATACATTTGCTACTTGGGGAAAATGAGCTATAAACCTTTCTCAATTTCAGTTCCTTGAATTATATATTCAGTGTCGCAAGAATAAAATCTGTTAAAATCTTCAAACAACTTCTTCTGGATATCCATGAGGCCTATTAAAATGGTATTTGACCTTTTATGTGCTGACCTGAAGTCCTGGCTATTAGTTAGGGCCCTGACGTTGGATTTGTGAGTGTCCTATAGTGATTATGGTATCTGTCTGTTCCTCCACCCTTTCATTTCTGGAGATTATCTCAGAATCCAAAAGACTGCATGATCTTTTTCAGTTTTGAAGGTTAAGGTCAAGGTCACTGTCAGGATACGGTCCTTGGACTAATCTGTTACTCAAAACAGACTCTTGAGGGAGGGGAGATGTACAGCCTTTATCTTTGAATTGAGAAAACTAATCTTTTGGACATTCAACATGGTGTAACATTGACATGCAGATGTGCGGAAAGGGTTCCTAAGGTCAAGGTCACTGTTCTGTGATGGGATCTTGCTGACCTGTCAGTTGTTGTTAATTATTGTATGTTTGCTGGCATTGAGCACTAGAACTAGCGTAAAAAGAATTGACCGTAGTATATATATTTAATGTCACAGGGGTCAAATATGGTAATACACTCAAACTGTGTGTATATATCTTTTGAAACACCTAAGTCGTGATATATAGCCAGTGGCATGCTGCCAATGAGGCCTATATAGCCAGTGGCATGCTGACAATGAGGGCTATAGCCAGTGGCATGCTGACAATGAGGGCTATATAGCCAGTGGCATGCTGCCAATGAGGCCTATATAGCCAGTGGCATGCTGACAATGAGGGCTATAGCCAGTGGCATGCTG
>NW_018406293.1:176520-208463 GCF_002113885.1 Mizuhopecten yessoensis | reverse complement strand
GCCAGTGGCATGCTGACAATGAGGGCTATATAGCCAGTGGCATGCTGCCAATGAGGGCTATAGCCAGTGGCATGCTGCCAATGAGGGCTATATAGCCAGTGACATGCTGACAATGAGGGCTATAGCCAGTGGCATGCTGACAATGAGGGCTATATAGCCAGTGGCATGCTGACAATGAGGGCTATAGCCAGTGGCATGCTGACAATGAGGGCTATATAGCCAGTCGCATGCTGACAATGAGAGCTATATGGCCAGTGGAATGCTGACAATGAGGGCTATATAGCCAGTGGCATGCTGCCAATGAGGGCTACAAAGTTTTGGGAAAAAAACTATCTTTACCTATATCCAAGGTTGCTAGGGGTCAAATCTGTTGAAACATGCAAATGGCTTCTTCAGAAGAACAAAAAAACCTGGAGTCCTGACATATATGTCAGCAGATTGCTGAAATGTAGTTCCATGTAAAACTGTGGAAAATTGACCTTGATCTGTAGTCGTGTTTATAGAAAGGTCAAATTTGTTAAACCACTTTAACAATTTCTGAAGAACTTAAACACCTAATGACAATGGTCAATATCTTAATGTTGAAATGTTGTGCCACAAAATTCGGGAAAAGGTAATGGCCTTGACCTGTATTCAAGGCTACATGTTACCAGTTTGTGAAAATGCTCTATCAAAATCTTAACTGAAAAGGCCTGAAGTCAATAGCCGAATTATAGTGCATGGAAGTTTGTGAAAATAAAGGCCACATGAAACAGGTGAGCATGTTCATGTTTTATGAAGAATTTCTCAGCTGCATTTTACTACTAGCTTATCTCCCCCTTGTCTAGAATCAGACATCCAAGTGATCAAAATTATTAGAGTTCATTTTTTTCTTAATAATTGAATATTCTAGAGACGTCGGCCAGTCTAGTTCAGGCCCCTTGGGCCACTTGTCTAATGTAAACTTGTGATATCCATTTTGGAGTAATTTCAATTGTAAATCAAACGTGCCCTTGTATACTAGGCTTTGTCTTTAATTCAACAAATCAGAACAAGAAAAGAAGTTTGTAAAACTATTCATTTATAAAATGTAAAAACCAACTATTTCTTAAAAGAGCATATACTTTTTTCTCTATCAAAGAATTCTCTATCAAAGAAGTAGATTAATATGAATATGTACCAATGGGTACGGAAAGTTGATACAATGACATTTGACAAACCACTTTAGTATACAAGTTCTGTTTCTAAAAAGTCAAATTGATATTTAGTCTTTTTCAATGATGTGGTTACCTCCCTTTATACCTGTTTTCCTGTCAGTATAGAGTTCCAAAGATGTAGTCGTACTTGTAAATGTATTGCAGGTAAATATATATATAAACACATCTTTGTTCAGGTTGAAGGGAGGATTTACCAAATCATCCTGATGCCAATGTGTAAGGTCAAAGGTCAGGTCAAGGTTGTTATGGTCATTCGGAAGGCTGTATGTTTCAGATAAAGACAGACAGACAGACAGACAGACATTCTTTATTTCCTCTTTTACAAGAGATTAAAGTCAATCAATACATACATATATGTTTACATTTCAAATTACATAAAGATAGCGTTCATCAATAGAAAAAGGAAGAGAGTTACAATAACGTGTCAATCTCACACACCATTCTTTCTAGATTAATTGACATATTGATCATTATATTTTCCCACTCGTAGTCTTCTAGTAGTATATTCACACGATCTCCTAATAAGAAACTACATTGGTTTTCATCCTCTATATTTGTAAATGAAATATAGGAGGGAACTTCTAAAGCATTCACCACACCATCCATCATTAAGTCACGCGTTTTAAACAATTTCAGACACTCAAGCAGAAAATGAAAAACAATATCAGCAGTAGATTTACCACAAAGTTTACATAATACAATATCGCGTTCAAATATAAATGAATATTTCATAAGCTCTATTAACTGCCACATGCATTTATGCGATTTTTGCTTGGTACTCAGTTCTAATATGGGGTTGATTCCCTCAAAGGTCAGGTCAAGGTTGTTATGGTCATTCGGAAGGCTGTACGTTTCGGATAAAGTGTATCTTTGTTATATGGTTTTCAAACTGAAGTTTCCTTGTGAGAGCTGTTTTCTTTATTATCGTAGCCCTGATATGTGGAGGAGAATAAGGGGGAGGGTGTACAGAATCACTCCTATCTATACAAACATCTGGTTCCTCCGGTAGAGAAACACTAAACATTTGTCTTGTATATCAAATGGGCAATCAATCGCATAAATAAACAGTTTGACAAATTTTCTATTTCACAAACCAGTGCTTACGTAATTGTACAAGCTGATAGTGTAGGGAAGCAGGATTTGTGATGTGTGGGTCTGTTGTTGAAATCTGTTTACTGGCCTGAGAACCACAAGGCCCGTTTACATTTCTATATAAATCCCAGCTGATGATAGGAATTTCAAGCTAATACTTCTTATGATTGCAGTTTAAAATGGCAGTAAGATAGGTTGTATGTGTCATATATGAAAGTTTATTTGTAAAGATTGTGAATTTTAGGTACTAAACTTGCCCAGGCTTTGATTTGGTGTAAGGTTTAAATGTGACTCTAGTGGTGAATGGGTTAATTCCTTGTCCCACACTGTCCAACAGTGGACCATCCCTTCCCCTCAGAATAATTCACTGTCCAAAGAAATGTTCTACCCCCACTTAATGGCATTTAAGGTTTATAGCGATGATTTGCCTATACAAAACCTGGCTTGTCCTTAAATGAAGATTGCTGTTAATAGGACATAAAACACAAACAAACAAAAACAAAAACATATGCATGTCCTTTCTTCCGTCAATCCTGAGTCTTATGGACAATGTGATTTAAATTTGTTTTCAGATTTTGTTTTAAAGAATGAACTTTAGATACTTGAACCTTATAACATAACCAATACGAAACTGTGAATTCATGTTATCGAAGATTAATGGTCAATAGTAAAATTCAAAAAGTTGTAATAGAATTGACATTTACCAGAAACTGGGTGATACATTAAAGACCTAATTCTTCATCTAATGAGGCTGTCCTTAGATTGAAGTCATCGTTTTATAAAAAGAACTTTTTTACTGTTTTATTTCTTAGGTGTAAATACTTAAATTACATCTGGAACCATACATGAAAGTTGTGTCGGTAAATGTTGATCTGACTTGTTAAACACCCCAATTGATGTTGATCATACTTGTTAAACACCCCAGTTGATGTTGATCATACTTGTTGAACAACCCAGTTGATGTTGATCTGACTTGTTAAACACTCCATTTTGTGTTGATATTACTTGTTAAACACCCCAGTTGGTGTTGATCTGACTTGTTAAACAACCCAGTTGGTGTTGATATTACTTGTTAGACACCCCAGTTGGTGTTGATCTGATTTGTTAAACACCCCAGTTGGTGTTGATATTACTTGTTGAACAACCCAGTTGGTGTGGATTGGATTTGTTGAACACCCCAGTTAGTGTGGATTGGACTTCTTAAACACCCCAGTTGGTGTTGATCTGACTTGTTAAACACTCCAGTTGGTGTTGATCTGACTTGTTAAACACTCCCTTTTGTGTTGATCTGACTTGTTAAACAACCCCAGTTAATGTTGATCTGACTTATTAAACAACCCCAGTTAATGTTGATCTAGCTTGTTAAACAACCCCAGTTGATGTAGATCTGACTTGTTAAACACCAGAGTTGATGTTGATCTGACTTTTTTAAACATCCCCAGTTGATGTTGATTTGAGTTGTTAAATACCCCAGTTGGTGTTGATCTGACTTGTTAAACAGCCAAATCGATGTTCATCTGACTTGTTAAACATCCAAGTTGGTTTTGATCTGACTTGTTTAACACTCCCGTTAATGATGAATTGACATGTTAAACACCCCAGTTGGTGTTGATCTGACTTGTTAAACAACCCCAGTTAATGTTGATCTGACTTATTAAACAACCTAAGTTAATATTGATCTGGCTTGTTAAACAACCCCAGTTGATGTAGATCTGACTTGTTAAACACCACAGTTGATGTAGATCTGACTTGTTAAACACCAGAGTTGATGTTGATCTGACTTTTTCAAACATCCCCAGTTGATGTTGAGTTGAGTTGTTAAATACCCCAGTAGGTGTTGATCTGACTTGTTAAACAACCCCAGTTAATGTTGATCTGACTTATTAAACAACCTAAGTTAATATTGATCTGGCTTGTTAAACAACCCCAGTTGATGTAGATCTGACTTGTTAAACACCACAGTTGATGTAGATCTGACTTGTTAAACACCACAGTTGATGTAGATCTGACTTGTTAAACACCAGAGTTGATGTTGATCTGACTTTTTCAAACATCCCCAGTTGATGTTGATTTGAGTTGTTAAATACCCCAGTAGGTGTTGATCTGACTTGTTAAACACTCCATTTTGTGTTGATCTGACTTGTTAAACAGCCAAATCGATGTTCATCTGACTTGTTAATCATCCAAGTTGGTTTTGATCTGACTTGTTTAACACTCCCGTTAATGATGAATTGACTTGTTAAACACCCCAGTTGGTGTTGATTGGACTTGTTGAACACCCCAGTTGGCGGGGATTGGTCTTGTTGAACACCCCAGTTGGGGTTGATATTACTTGTTAGACACCCCAGTTGGAGTTGATATTACTTGTTGAACCCCCCAGTTAGTGTGGATTGGACTTGTAAGACACCCCAGTTGGTGTTGATAATACTTGTTGAACACCCCAGTTGGGGTTGATATTACTTGTTAGACACCCCAGTTGGTGTTGATAATACTTGTTGAACACCCCAGTTGGGGTTGATATTACTTGTTAGACACCCCAGTTGGGGTTGATATTACTTGTTAGACACCCCAGTTGGAGTTGATATTACTTGTTAAACACCCCAGTTGGTGTTGATTGGACTTGTTGAACACCCCAGTTCGTGTTGATATTACTTGTTGAACTCCCCAGTTGGTGTTGATATTACTTGTTGAACATCCCAGTTGGAGTTGATATTACTTGTTGAACACCCCAGTTAGTGTGGATTGGACTCGTAAAACACCCCAGTTGGTGTTGATATTACTTGTTGAACACCCCAGTTAGTGAGGATTGGACTTGTAAAACACCCCAGTTGGTGTTGATATTACTTGTACTATAGAATGTAGCCATTGACACACAACCTTTACTGTTTCTATAGAATGTAGCCATTGACACACAACCTTTACTGCTTCTATATAATGTAGCCATTGACACATAACCTGTACTGTTTCTATAGAATGTAGCCATTGACACACAACCTTTACTGTTTCTATAGAATGTAGCCATTGACACACAACCTTTACTGTTTCTATAGAATGTAGCCATTCTGTATGTGTGTGTGTTATTGACACATAACCTTTACTGTTTCTATAGAATGTAGCCATTCTGTATGTGTGTGTGTTATATATATTGACACATAACCTTCAGTGTTTCTATAGAATTTAGCCATTCTGTATGTGTGTGTGTTATTGACACATAACCTTTACTGTTTCTATAGAATTTAGCCATTCTGTATGTGTGTGTGTTATTGACACATAACCTTTACTGTTTCTATAGAATGTAGCCATTCTGTATGTGTGTGTGTTATATATATTGACACATAACCTTCAGTGTTTCTATAGAATTTAGCCATTCTGTATGTGTGTGTGTTATTGACACATAACCTTGACTGTTTCTATAGAATTTAGCCATTCTGTATGTGTGAGTGTTATTGACACATAACCTTTACTGTTTCTATAGAATGTAGCCATTCTGTATGTGTGTGTGTTATGGAATGTGTGCTAATGTTGGTATAAATACAGACTGATATAAGTGACGTGATCAAGACTGCCTTCCCCTGGTCTCGTCTACTGTGGCAGGCGATTGATATGCGAGGAAATAAGTGCCATATGGATTTGCATGAAGACATGACCTGAAGATTGGCGAAGTCATACAAGTGGAGCAGTATAGAGTGTGATCATGCAGATGTGTGCACTTGGGCATTGATTTAAAATATCACAGAATACTGATTGGTTTGAAATATCACTGAATACTGATTGATTTAAAATATTACAGAATACTGATTGGTATAAAATATCACAGAATACTGATTGGTATAAAATATCACTGAATTACTGATTTATTTAAAATACTGTAAATTTGCGGGTATAGTGCGCACTCGGGTATAGTGCGCAGGTACGTTTTTGGGGTCAGATTTGAAAAGAAAAAATATTGAAAATAAAAATGAATTATTTTTTTTTGAAAAAAAACCCTAAAAATAAATGGTATCAAACAGGAAAAGTAGCATCAAAGGTAGCTTGGTGTTTATAACGCCGATCAATTAACGATTGATTGATTGGAGTCAACAAGCTTAAGCCTCCCTCCGTACCGCTTGGAAAGAGTGGATGATGGACGAATCCTGCAGAAACCAAACGAAGAAAGTGTAGCCAATTCCGATGCCAGAGAATTGCCGATCAACTTATGTTTCGACATCTCAGCGGTTTTCTCATAATTACGAAAAATGTAGTGTTTTAATTATAGGCTCCGTTCCATGTTAGTTCTTGTTTTTTTTACCAAATCGTTAGGCCTAGTGTGCATGTTTTTTCCCGGCCCACTTTCATGTTGACGTCCTCGATAACTTCGTGAATTATTTCAATATTATGAAGTATCATAGAAATAGTGTATTCTGCTTTTATTTTTTCCCTTCGAATAGATTTGAAAGGGATGTGTTGAATGTCCACACTTCTAGTATAAACATATTTTTATAATCCCTTTACAGTCAAATCAGTCTGTAGTTCTAACAGTGTAGTAGGGCTTCACGCCACGTGTTGAGGAGTGAAAACAACACGACCCTTAATCGCGACTGCAAATAATTTCAATTAAATTGCAGTAGAGCTATTGTTAATCGGTAATCACTGATAGAATGTTAGCTAATTACTGCATTGTAATTTGTATTCACTTTGGTGTTGAGAAGTGTCAAAAGCCTATTGTCCGTGATTTTTTTTCGCTGAAGCATGGCTATCCTACCTAGCCTATTGTCCGGGATCAGACGGTGGTTATATGCCCTCTGGTCAACTTACCAGTAAAAAATGTACCTGTGCCCAGCTTGTGTTTGTCGCCAAATCAGCAGTCATGACCACAGATTACCGATTTTAATCATTTAAGAGAAGGTTAAAATTGTGTCGCCAAAGAATTTCATTATTTGTTGTTTTTTAATCTTCGATCTTATCATATATGACCGACGACTCCAAATAAAACTATTTGAAGGGAGGTAATCCAATATGGCGGACCAGAAACTCAAGAACGATAACCCATGAATGACTTGTTCCTGCGCACCCCCTTTTTGACATGACAATATTTACCTAAAAAAGTGTGCACTATACGCGCAAATTTACGGTATCACAGAATACTGATTGGTATAAAATATCACTGAATACTGATTGATTTAAAATATCACAGAATACTGATTTGTATAAAATATCACAGAATTCTGATTGGTATAAAATATCACTGAATACTGATTGGTATAAAATATCACTGAATACTGATTGGTATAAAATATCACTGAATAACTGATCTTCATCTTGGAACATTTCTCTTTTGAATATATTGCCAAAGTCAAATTACAAAAATCTTGTTCAGTTTTACTAAATAATATGACAATGTCATGCAGCTGTGGACTACAAATGATATAAAAAAATTGTTTTAAGTTATTATTTGATTGGCATACATGTACTGTAAACAAGATTCTTTGATTGGCATACATGTACTGTAAACAAGATTTTTTGATTGGCATACATGTACTTTAAACAAGATTCTTTGATTGGCATACATGTACTTTAAACAAGATTCTTTGATCGGCATACTTTAAACAAGATTCACTTTAAACAAGATTCTTTGATTGGCATACTTTAATCAAGATTCTTTGATTGGCATACTTTAAACAAGATTCTTTGATTGGCATACTTTAATCAATATTCTTTGATTGGCATACTTTAAACAAGATTCACTTTAAACAAGATTCTTTGATTGGCATACTCTAAACAAGATTCTTTGATTGGCATACTTTAAACAAGATTCTTTGATTGGCATACTTTAAACAAGATTCACTTTAAACAAGATTCTATGATTGGCATTCTTTAAACAAGATTCTTTGATTGGCATACTTTAAACAAGATTCACTTTAAACAAGATTCTTTGATTGGCATACTGTAAACAAGATTCTTTGATTATCGTGAGTTTCATGCAGATTGTGTTGTTGTAGGGAATGGAGATCATCCCTGAGAATGTATACAATGTTTTGTTTAACGTTACAAAATTAAGACAGTCATAGGATTTCTGTTCGATTTATTTCCATTACATGTGTTTAAGAAGTGAAAAATCTTCATTAAACCGTTCAGCAAGTTTCAGTGTCTGTTTGTACAGAAGATGTAATCTTTTACATTTCATAACTAAAGCACTGAAATATCTATGTCTTTCTTTGATAGAATATGTTATAATTTGCCTGGCTGGCAGCCTTGGTCGTCACAATATTTTGCTCAGACCATATTTTCCTTGCTATGTCATCTTCTTCAGTCACTAAATCTGTATCTGTGGAAGTTGAAGTGACACTGAAGTTAGGTCTCCAATCACACAATATATATGGAGTATGGTCCTTTGTTTGTTTTTGTAACTTAAGTTTGTCTGGAGCATAACTTCCTTGTTATTTCATTTACTATTCACCAAACTTTTCTTAAGAAGATGGAGTCACTCACTGAAACTGGGGCTGGCACGCCTCTACTTACAGAGTTATTGGCCTTTACTTACAGAGTTACTGGCCTTTACTTACAGAGTTATTGGCCTTTACTTACAGAGTTATTGGACTCTACTTACAGAGTTATTGGCCTCTACTTACAGAGTTATTGGCCTTTACTCCTGTTTTTGTCTTCCTTGAACTATCACTTTCATTCACCCAACTTGTTATTACTATTGATCGTGGAAAGATTAAGTGTTTCGAATTTCTAAGAGTGTTAGGTCTTGTGCCTATGTCTATACCGATTTGTTTTGACTCTTTGTTCACTTTTTCAGAGTCATTTTCCTGATAATTTTCATTTTTTTAAACATTACTCTGTTTTGATAAGCTGAATTGAATATGTGCAAAAGGAAGCAATCTCTATACTGAAGTATTTAAAAAGTTGAGGTGAAATAGGCAGTCCTTGTGATATGCCTTTGATAGTGAAGTAATTACCTTCAATATATTTTTCCATTTCATCACATCACAAGAAATGATTCAATTTCCCTGCTATATTACAAACTGTAGTTTGTTTTTGATACGTGATGATACTTTATAAAACCTTATGTTTCACTAATACGTCAGCAGCACGGGTAATGTTAACTCTTTGTTGTACTATTGAGTCTAAACACAGACAAGGTGGACTGTAGCAGTGTATTTAGTCTTCTCCTGGAGGTTTCCAGTTAATTCTTCTTCTCCTGGAGGTGTCTAGTTAATTCTTCTTTTCCTGGAGGTTTCTAGTTTATTATTCTTCTCCTGGAGGTTTCTTGTTAATTCTTCTTCTCCGGGAGGTGTTTAGTTAATTATTCTTCTCCTGGAGGTTTCCAGATAATTCTTCTTCTCCTGGAGTTCTAGTTAATTATTCTTCTCCTGGAGGTGTCTAGTTAATTATTCTTCTCCTGGAAGTGTCTAGTTAATTCTTCTTCTCCTGGAGGTGTCCAGTTAATTATTCTTCTCCTGGAGGTGTCTAGTTAATTATTCTTCTCCTGGAGGTGTCTAGTTAATTATTCTTCTCCTGGAGGTGTCTAGTTAATTATTCTTCTCCTGGAGGTGTCTAGTTAATTATTCTTCTCCTGGAGGTGTCTAGTTAATTATTCTTCTCCTGGAGGTGTCTAGTTAATTATTCTTCTCCTGGAGGTGTCTAGTTAATTATTCTTCTCCTGGAGGTGTCTAGTTAATTATTCTTCTCCTGGAGGTGTCTAGTTAATTATTCTTCTCCTGGAGGTGTCTAGTTAATTATTCTTCTCCTGGAGGTGTCTAGTTAATTATTCTTCTCCTGGAGGTGTCTAGTTAATTATTCTTCTCCTGGAGGTTTCTAGTTTATTATTCTTCTCCTGGAGGTGTCTAGTTAATTATTCTTCTCCTGGAGGTGTCTAGTTAATTATAGTTAGTTGTTATTATCAGCATAATAAATAGGAAAGTCCAGCCCTCAGGTCCAGCCCTCAGGTCAAGCCCTCAGGTCCGCCACCAGGACTATGGTGTTTGACAGTTGTTTAAACTATAATGTGAGGGTTTGGTGAAGGTTTGACTGTTGGTGTTGGGGACAATACGACCAGTAAACAGGGTATTATAATAACCGTATAGTTAATTCATGGCAAAATAATTGCATAGATAATGTTAACTTTCCTTGTGAACTATCTATTGACATCAGATTTAGTGTGATATGTTCATAAATAAAAATGCACATAAATATTTTTTAATGTTCAATCATAACAATTGTATAAGAGATATATGTTGTAAAATTTTCCCTTTCTTCTAAAAACCAGACAAAATTAATTGTGAGATTAAATTCCTCACAGACTGGCTGTACATTACTGTAGCACACGTTACAACAAGGGACGTGTTTTTGTGTCCGGCTGATTAATAAACCTTGGTCATTGTTTGTAGTTTAAGGTATTAAACTTAGTTTATACCAGTAATAACCTTNTGTAGATTGACCTGACTTCTACCAATACAGATAGCCCTATAGTAGCCTAGCTAACTTTGTCATTACTCTTTGTTATGAGAATTTGTCATCTCCTTCAAATCTCCCATTAAGGAAATCGAGACCTGAGATGAAAACTTGCTCAACCTTGAGATTTTTCTAGAGGGAAAAGTAAAGAAAACCGAAGTGTTAGTAAGGTGTTCAGCAATGTCTAGCACAATATTATATTGTTTTTGATTAAGTTATCGCCTCTTTCCAATCCTCCATTTAGAGTTGGAGATTTCCCTCCTAGACCTATATAGGTACACAGCTTTAGTGAGGTGTTTAGGCCAGTCTGTTATGCTACTCTGTGGCTCTTTGCATTGGAAAGCAAAAGGCAAAGTAACTGTGAAAATGAGTCAAGATATTTACAGCTTTATTAACTTTTTTATTGTTCATTTATAATCCCAAATAAATTATCAGGTAAATATATGATATATTCATCTTTCTTGTTATTAAAAGATCTTTTGAAAACCTTTAAGTTATTATTCGAAGAAAGTGACTTTCTCCTGCCTACACAACTCCAACAACCCAGGTGGAGTATAAATTGGTCTGGGGTGGATGTTGCAGTATCTGTGCTGTAGCATTCAAGTGAGGTGGCACTATAAATGATACCATTGAAAGCACAGTCCAACTACAAACAGAACACAATACATCTCCAGCAAACACACAGGCATACACACACGGGGAGAAATTAACCAGGTGGCACAGGACTGGAATATCTGTAGAATCTCTAGCTATTGTATATCTATGTACTGTAACCCGCTGTAGAGTGGAATATCTGTAGAATTTCTAGCTGTTCTAGCTAGATAAGGCGCTTCATCCAAATTAATGTTTTATATATTATTTGTTTATTGATTGAATGTAATATGTAACAAACTAAGCCCTGAGTAGGTACTGAAAATAGCTCCTATTTCTTTTTAAACTAACAAAAAAATGTTATCCTCCATTTTAAAGTGACGCAAAAAAAATAAATAGAAAAAGTGGAATTACATTTGGTGTACCCATACAATGGTAAAAGTGTGGATTTGGCAGTAGATAGGTCGAGTTTGACCCTGGAATTTCCCTGTGTCTTTTTGTTTATATTTGTTTCTTATTTCAAATAGTCAAATTTAAAACAGCTGTAATTAACTGTACAAAAACATTGTCAGTTTTGTACTACATGGAACACATCTTCAATTGTTGTGCCGATAGTTATAACACAGTTTATCTTCATGGAACTCTTTACCTTAATTGACCTTGAAAATAAAAATAATTAAAAAAAATCTATCAACAAAGATTGATAAGGTGAACGTTAATGATATGTGAATTATGGTGTTAGATTGTGCTATAAAGTGTAAAAACATTTGTCCTTAATCAACTTTGAAGGTCACAGATGTGGGATGTGTTTTCCAACAGCGTAAATGACAGTGATACAGACCCCTTGGGCCTCTTGTTCAGACAATATGACTATCTGTTAATGCACTTTTAATATATAAATGGCAACAAAGTCCTTAATACTTGCTGCTAAGATAAAAGAAAACAATAAACAAGAGATATGGCTTTACTGCTCTTTTGAAGAAGACAGTTGGAACTGAGGTACACCTCTCGTAAATTATAACATGAAGGAAAAGTGAAATAAAAGTACAGAGGCAAACAGGCAACAGATAAAAAAACTGAATTATTACAAGATTCCAAAAATACAGCTCCAACTGACAAAGGAACTCAAAGTTAGGGTAATGGAATTGTGAAATAGGTATTGGCTGCAGACTGTTTAGTTTTTGATTAGCTGTCTTCTAGTCATTGCTAGCTCGAGTCCTAACTTCCTAGTCTGCTGCTTATTAACTAACAATAGTAAAGTGTTTAACCAAAGGGATCTTGGGAAATTACCTTGAAAGAGAGTTGGTCTCTGTAGACAGGTGATCTATATAGAGTTGGTATCTGTAGACAGGTGATTTATATAGAGTTGGTATCTGTAGACAGGTGATTTATATAGAGTTGGTATCTGTAGATAGGTTATATATAGAGAGTTGGTATCTGTAGATAGGTTATTTATATAGAGTTGGTATCTGTAGACAGGTGATTTATATAGCGTTGGTATCTGTAGACAGGTGATTTATATAGAGTTGATCTCTATGTAGACAGGTGATTTATGTAGAGTTGGTATCTGTAGACAGGTGATTTATATAGAGTTGGTCTCTGTAGACAAGTTATTTAGAGAATTGGTCTTCATATACAGGTGATCTACCAGGTAAGTTCTCTATTATGGACTTTATAGGTGCCCTACCCAAGTTTATGTGGAAGTACCTTGTTGTGAGGTTCTAGAGAGCATTAATGAGGGTTTGGAAAGTGTCCATAAGCTTTTTAGCTCACCTGGCTGTCCTGCTATAAAACCCATGTCATGAATGGCAAAGTGGAGTTTTACTCAATTTAGTCAGGAGCATTGTTCAAAACAACAAAGGGGACGATCTAGAACAAAATTCAGTATTATTGGAAATAATATGTGACTATCTTTATACATATAATAAGACCAGGTGACTTATATACCTGGTGACTTAATATATATACAATGATATCTGGTGACTGATATATACAATGATATCTGGTGACTTTAATTTATATACAATGATATCTGGTGACTTTTATATATATACAATGATATCTGGTGACTTACATATATATACAATGATATCTGGTGACTGATATATACAATGATATCTGATGACTTTTATATACAATGATATCTGGTGACTTTAATTTATATACAATGATATCTGGTGACTTTTAGATACAATGATATCTGGTGACTTTTATATGCAATGATGTCTGGTGACTTTTATATACAATGATATCTACATAGATATCTGGTGACTTTATATATAATGAATGTCTGGTGACTTTTATATACAACGATATCTGATGACTTTTATATACAATGATATCTAGTGACATTTATATCCAATGATATCTGGTGACTTTTATATACAATGATATCTGGTGACTTTTATATATAATGATATGACTATTTTTATAATGAATATCAGTTATAGAATGTGTGTTTTTCGTAGGTTGATTTAAGTTTTTTCAAACACAAATATTAAACAGCAACGTTTTAGCGTCAGGGCCATAGCTGATGGAGATACCACACATTTAGGGGATGTAGGGTTATATAGGGCCATAACAGAGGAAGATGGCTATTTTTGATTTTATAAAGACAATTATATATAGCCTGGTTAAGCTGACTGTCCACTCTGTTACTTTAAAGGTGTTTTAGTGCATAAGGGAATTATTTTTTTATTAAAATTGACACTATTCTCTTGATCTGAGATTAAATGTTCAAAGCTTGATTACGTAGAAGACACTTTTCATTTATAAAAATATGAATCAGGGATTTTGAAACCAGTGAATATTTCTTTACAAAAAACACCTTACAGATGTTTTTGAATTCCAAACTGTTAATCAACTTCAAAAAATAAAATAATAAAATTGTTAAAGTTTTCTTTTTAAAAAGAAGTTCTTAAATGTAGAGGTGTTGAGATATAAAGCTTACAATACACGCTTTAACCTGCACCAGTATGATCGCCAGCCAGGGGATATTGACAGGTACATCGACATCTCTTGTGGATAAATAGAACCTATTGCATGGCATTGATGGTGTGATATTTATGTATTGGTTTGTAGACGATATGTAAATTAGCTGTTAATCCTGCCCTTGTTGCTCATATTGATTGATCAGAATGGTGTCATGTCTTTTGACAAGCTTTCTATAAGGGTCAACAGAAATTGGAATTTCTGCCCCAAATCATGGCCCTTTGAGTGGTTGCTTGCTACAGTCTGTCATATTGAATTTATAAGAGTCTCGGCGATTGTTGTACCAATCACAACACAGAATGTGTCTGAGTGTCTTGCGGAAGTATGGGCTGATGATACAGTAGAGGACAAAGTTCACAGAGAAGTTCACAGACTGCATAAAGTTCATGACTACCTCAATAGCTTTGTAAGTGGCATCACTGTCGCTTTTGGTGATCTGGGCGATGTGCAGCACGATCTCCGATGGTGCCACCAATATGAAGAACATGACAATGATTACAATCAGTGTGATTGTCAGGGTGTTGTTAGGATCCTTAGGGTCCTGTTCACAGTGAAACTTCTGTCGCAGTTTGTAAGATTTATGGATTTTGTAGCAGATGCAGATGTTAAATCCAATCAGAAGAATGAGTGGAATGAAGTTTCCGACGATGGCCCAAAGAACACGGTAGCCGTGGTCCAGCGTGTTACTGTCACACAGAGGCACTTGTTTTAGATGGTACACTTTGGAGGTCCTATTTTCACATAACACTTCATGAATTTGATAGCGCCACAACACTGGTATATTAAAAGCCACAGATACAAGATACACAAGCACAATAATTAGCTTTGTTTTACTCAGCGTCATAAAGAGTTTGCTGTTGAGGGGATGGCAGATTGCTATATACCTTTCTGTTGCCATGGTTACTGTCAACCAGGTACTTGACATGATGAACACATTGATGACTGCTGTTGAATACATCCCATAATATAAAATGAAGCCTTTAGTCTTGTAATACTCGCCGGTTGGCAGGAAGGTCGTAGGAAAGGCAAAAACACAGAACATTAAATCTGACAGCGCCAATCCAATAAGACACACATACGCAGCCTGTTCCACTGTTCGGTACGACTTCTGTAATTTCCGACGAGTGAGAATCGTCAAGTTTAGAATATTTCCCACAATTCCAAACAAGCAGACCACAGGAAGTCCATAGTTATAAAAGACATTGCTGATATCTTTGAGGACTCGTTTCTGCGCCTCAGTAAAGTTTACTGGGGGAGCTAACCCTGACACATTTCCTATGGGAACACACTCCATGTTGGAACTCTTCACTGTTTAAAAGTCATATCACTGGCTCCAAAAGGTCGTGTGCTGAGTAAGTGATGAAAGGTTTTAAACTTCCTTTAGTTAGGACGGGACACAACCTGTGGAACAAGAAAACACAAAGTCAGATTATTTTAGGGGAAACATTGAAATCAAGCTGAAAAAAGATTGATCAATTTGCTTTGACCTCTCAATAACTCTCTATAGCTATCTGTCCAGAGTAACTACACCATAGTGAACGGTCATCACCAACATTTCACTGTAATACAGAAATTCTTTGTGATTACTGAGTAGGCAATGTATTAAGAACAATGATAATTTTATGAAATCAGTTTTGTACTTGCCATTCTTTTATGCCTTTCCACATGACCGCCCCCCCCAAAAAAAGAGAGAGGGGAGGGTAGAAAGAAGACAGCAATCACATTGGATATCCTCCCATCTATTTACATTTCTTATTTAGATGCCAATTTCACAGTATTTTAGTTATCGCATAAAAATCAAAACTGGTACTGCAGGTGGGTTTTCCAAAGCAAGATTAAGACCCAGATAGGCATGATTCATCAAAGGTCAAGGTTATACTGTTACTAAGAATAGAAACTTCTTGTCCAGATCCCAATTTCAGAACAGAGTTATCGCATGTCCAGGTAAATGTTACTAAATACAGAATTTCACAATCTGATTAAAATCATCTGTTACATGGCTCCGCCTGAACATCTGAATGTGCCGCGGTCAGGATCACGTTCAAGTGACTTTTAGATGAACCAATCAGAGGCGCGCTGGCAAAGGTTTGCCAGTGAAGCGAAATATCATGGTTGATAGAAAAATAGTGAGGGGTATCGAACAGATTATTTTTCCAAAACAAATATGGTGGCAGGAACTGACGTTTCTACGACGCCAAGGAAAACGTACCCATTGGGTAATAATTGTGTAGCCAACACCGCCATACAGTCTTTCTTCTCTTATAAAGCTTTGAATATCTTTTTCTGTTCGGGTTTCAGACGATGAATCTCAAATAACTTCAGAACTTTCGCATCATTCTCATCAATGTCCAACATATTTGTTACAACTCCGAGGGCCCTTTTGAAAGAGGGTCTCTGATTGGTCAAAATTTAATGAGTATTTATAAATATAAAGGTCACCTGAACGTGACCCTGACCGCGGCACACTCAGATGTTCAGGCGTAGTCAAAGTTAACAAAGCCATATAACATATGATTTTAATCAGATTGAGAATTTCACAGAATGAACTTCCAATTTGGATGCTTACTAGCAAGAATGATTGTACAGAACTTTAACATTTATATGTTGGGTGCCCTTGGACACAGGAAGACTATTGATTTCAGGTCACAGTGTTACTAAATGTGGGTTGCCCTAAGAAGGGAAAGATATGGTTTATGTACCAGGGGGTATTTAACATGGTAAATACAGTACCTGTGTATGTACTAATGGGGTATTTAACATGGTAAATATGGTACCTGATATGTACCAGGGGGTATTTAACATGGTAAATACAGTAACTGATTATGTACTAATGGGGTATTCAACATGGTAAATATGTTACCTGTTTATGTACCAATGGGGTATTTAACATGGTAGATATGGTACCTGTTTATGTACCAATGGGGTATTTAACATGGTAAATATGGTACCTGTTTATGTACCAATGGGGTATTTAACATGGTAAATATGGTACCTGTTTATGTACCAAGGGGGTATTTAACATGGTAAATATGGTACCTGTTTATGTACAAGGGGGTATTTAACATGGTAAATATGTTACCTGTTTATCTACAAGGGGGTATTTAACATGGTAAATATGCACCTGTTTATGTACAAGGGGTATTTAACATGGTAAATATGTTACCTGTTTATGTACCAAGGGGGTATTTAACATGGTAAATATGGTACCTGTTTATGTACAAGGGGGTATTTAACATGGTAAATATGTTACCTGTTTATCTACAAGGGGGTATTTAACATGGTAAATATGTTACCTGTTTATGTATAAGGGGGTATTTAACATGGTAAATATGTTACCTGTTTATGTACCAAGGGGTATTTAACATGGTAAATATGGTACCTGTTTATGTACAAGGGGGTATTTAACATGATAAATACGGTACCTTTTTATATGCAACTATATTGGAAAGCCATAGAGAAATTTTAAGGCAGAATCTATTTATTAGGGCCCCGTATCGGAGATACGTTTGCCCTATAGTAATCACTATGTCTGTCTGTCTGTCTGTCCGTCCACAAATTTTGTTCCTGGCTGATAACTTTGGTATTTATTGACTGATGTACATGAAACTTGGTCAAGGTGTTCAGTTCACAAAAATACACATTGAGGTAAAAAGTCAAGGTCAAGGTCATTAGGTTCAAAGGTCAAGGTCAAATTTTACATCTTTTCACTTATGAACATTTTGTTATGACATCATGAAGCAAAGTTGATCAGAATTAAACAAGGAGTCAACTGACCAAAGGTCAAGGTCATCATGTCAGTGGTCAAGGTCAAATTTTGTAGCTTTTTACTGGTGAACATTTCGCTATGACATTATGAAGCAAAGTTGTTCGGAATTAAACAAAGAGACACACTGAGGTAAAAGTCGAGGTCAAAGGTCAAGGTCATTAGATTCAAAGGTCAAGGTCAAATTTTGCATCTTTTCACTGATGAACATTTTTTTATGACATGATGAAGCAAAGTTGATCAGAATTAAACAAGGAGTCAACTGACCAAAGGTCAAGGTCATCATGTCAGTGGTCAAGGTCAAATTTTGTAGCTTTTTACTGGTGAACATTTCGCTATGACATTATGAAGCAAAGTTGTTCGGAATTAAACAAAGAGACACACTGAGGTAAAAAGTCGAGGTCAAAGGTCAAGGTCATTAGATTCAAAGGTCAAGGTCAAATTTTGCATCTTTTCACTGATGAACATTTTGTTATGACATGATGAAGCAAAGTTGATCAGAATTAAACAAGGAGTCAACTGACCAAAGGTCAAGGTCATTGGGTCAAAGGTCAAGGTTAAATTTTGTATCTTTTCACTGGTGAACATTTCGCTATGACACTTTGAAGCAATGTTGCTCAGAATTAAACAAGGAGTCAATTGACCAAAGGTCAAGGTCACTGGGTCAAAGGTGAAGGTTAAATTTTGTACCTTTTCCCTGATGAACATTTTGTTATGACATTATGAAGCAATGTTGTTCAGAACTTAACACAGAGTCAACTGACCTTAGGTCCAGGTTACGGGGTCCAAAGGGTCAAGGTCAAGTTTTGTATTTTTCACTGATGAACATTTTGTTATGATATTAAGAAGCAAAGTTGGTCGGAATTAAAGAATAAGTCAACTGACCAAAGATCAGGGTCACTGGGTTAATGGTCAAGGTCATTTGGGTCCAAAGGTCAAAGACAAAGTGGATCTCTGACTTTGACCCTGGCTCTTGATGGAGGAGGTATATAAGGTGAAATAAAACAAATCAAAGCTAACAAATGAGTATTGCACCGGTATTTACATTTCTGTTAGCCCAGCAAATATGGAGGTGGAAGGAAACAAGACTCACATCATAGTACATGTAAAATGTATATTTTGCTTCCTTGCGATTCTTTTTGAAGTCCAAATGTCAAACGTCAAGCTCAGCTATATGGGCAGATTGCTTCTTGATGATTATGGGGGATATATTGCCACAAGACGGGGCCCTTACTGACCTGTCAGTGTTCTAGTTTTCATTTGTTTGCGTATGTTTACGACAGGACTGTGAATAACAGGATCTTTTATTTCCCATTAAGGGATCACAAGGGAATTTTCTGATTATGAGAACAACAAAAGGGATTAACAAGACAATTTTCGAGACAAACATCAATTAAGCTCAGGAGTATGCACATAAATATTGCCAAATATCTGTCATTTTGGTCTGTCCAGAAATTATTTTTCCCCAGAGAAAAGTATCGCATGCATACATGGTAAACACTGTGTTTGATTGGTCAGAATATTACGTATTATTTATGCTACAGGGAAATTA
This sequence comes from Mizuhopecten yessoensis, assembly GCF_002113885.1. Taxonomy (NCBI): domain Eukaryota; kingdom Metazoa; phylum Mollusca; class Bivalvia; order Pectinida; family Pectinidae; genus Mizuhopecten; species Mizuhopecten yessoensis. Next base: position 188,842 of record NW_018406293.1, on the reverse strand, counting down.
GTTGCCGAGTTTTCAGTTACAAATGACTTTTGTTGTATGGAGGGTTTCCACTGTCACTTGGTCTCGTCATATTTTAATTGAGACAGAAATGATTAGTATGGATGCTCAGTCTCCAATACTTTGTTATATGATAGTTGACATATTATTGTAAATGTGATTTCCTGGTCATGTGGGTGGATAATGTCCCCTTAATGCTGTTGATTGATCCTAAATAGTTGTTACGGTAACACAAAACACTGTCTGTCTCCGGTAACACAAAACACTGTCTGTCTCCGGTAACACAAAACACTGTCTGTCCCCATAAACCTGACCTGGAATGTATCGTCTCAGTCTCGAGAAAACCAGAATAAGACCTCCAGTACTATGCATGTGTACATGATGTAATTTTGATTATTCTAAATTGAGGTTTATACAAGACAAAAATCTATTCAAATAACCCGCCCAACTGGCGCAGTCACAATCACGTGACCATATACTGACCTGTAGCAATTAGGCCTAGGGGGCCCTCAATTAATTGTCGATAGTGGTCATTGTTTTCCGAAGGGTTGGTCAGTTTGGCGGTTTTAATTTTGTTGCACTTTCTTGCTCGACTTGACGGTTAAAATCGTTAACCATCATACCCTTTTTTAACATGGGAATTCGTGTTTATTCTGGAACATTATTTAGCTACATTCTGGATTACGTGTGCATTGCTTGACGATTCGTGTTCGTGCATGCTTCGCCTTCGGTTCTGAACCCACTCATCGGTGCGCCCGCCATTTTTTGTTTTGAACCTGAAAGTTTTCTGTTATCGCATTATGAGCACGTCAGCTGGTTCTGCGTTATGTACGTTGATGACGAATGATGACTATTTATTTGTTTTCTGCATCAGTTTTTGCCGTGAGTTTCACAGGATATTGTAGCGTTCTCGAAGTGTTGATTATTTATTCTCGACTAGGCTTACTCGATACAACCCCGAATTAATTAAAAACTGGACGCTTTCCCGGCTAAAAGAAGCTTGTGAGGAACTAGGAATTCACGCCCCAGGTAACGCTCGACGATTTGTTCTCGTTCGTTTGCTGCGTGCCATCGATAGGATTTCCCCCGATGCGGGCCCCGCGCTTGACGGTGCGCGATCCCAAAATGCACAGCTTACCGGAAGTTACAATAAAGATGGCGGCGCCCATGATACGAGCCATCTACAGGCATTTAGTTCACTTTCAGCAGAGATTCCTTATATGTAGAAGAACATTTTCATCTCTAAATGACAAAATCTATGCGCTAACCAACAATTCTGTCAGCAATAGCTCTACTACGCTTGCTGAAGTAACTGGAAACCAAACTGGATTACAAACATGTACAGATATGACCGGCTGTCAGAGTCCTGGGGGTTATTTCAGCGTACGAGCGGTTTCATATTTTGTCATCAATGTATATTGTGTATAAATATAGTCTATATTATAGATTTATGTCTGAAGTGAGTCTGTATCTTTGTACCTGCAGATGTAGTCCCCCTGTTAGTCATGTTTCCATACCTGCTAGGGGGACACCTCCTGAGTCACGTACACATTCTTTACACTCACTTTTATGCATTTGAGATCGCTCAAATGGCTACTGTATCTGGTGGACTACTCCACCTCTTTTGTCTGTACAAGAGTGAGTCTTTGTACCTGCAGACGTAGCCCCCTGTTAGTCACGTATTGCCTTAATACCTGCGAGTGGGGTTACCTCCTGAGCCATGTACATGTACTTACATTCACGCTTGCTGATGTATTCACACGCCTAGTGGGATCTCTCGCTAGGCCACATGTCTTTTTCTGTCTAACACAGCAGGGTCACCTGCCTCGTGTCGATATCATTCGATGAGTTAGTATTAATATATATTTTGTATGTCTTTAGTACTTTGTGTTGTTTTAAACAGTCAGGTTTTCACAAATAAAACACAAAATCTTTGTCCATACTGCAGCGGTACCTTACATCAATCTTGTTTCTGCCCATGTTCCCCCGTACCTATGGCAACATTAACAGACACAGCCAAACAGAGTCCTCCAGATCAGAGAGGTAGTCATAATAAACAGATTCATCTACAGATATGTACTGTCGCGTTCGTGTATTCCATGATGGTGAAGAGCTATGCAACAACTTAAATGGGGAAAGGGGCTGCTATTCAGCATATTGTAACAGTTCCAATCCGAACAAGAAGAGATAGCGTTAATAGCGTCTATTAATGTTGACGTTTTAAGGCAGGAACTGCAGGACCATCATAACAGGGAATTTGTAGAGGATTTGCTGCACGGCCTAACTTTGTTTATATTATGACACAGGTTTTCAGCTCATTCCAGAAGCCTAATTTTGGTTTAAGAATTTGAGGTCTGCTTTAAAGAATTAAAACTGTTTGTCTACTTTGATTCAAAAAAAAGTTGACATAGGATTCTAATAAGCCCTTTCACAGAAATTCCTCTTAAAAGTTACCGTATCAACCCACCATGTGGTCTATCTTCCTCAGCTCATGGAATACACATTTATGGAATGGAATTCCTTTCTTTCTGGATGACAACGTTACCTTGGCTACTGACATGCATTTGTTTACTGATGCTACCCCAAGTGCTTTTGGAGGCATTCTTGGTCGCAGTTGGTTTCAAGGGTCGTTTCCCCCTTCACTACTTGAGGAGGATACTTCTATGGCCTTATTTGAACTTTATCCCATAGTGATGGCTTGTGTTTTATGGGGTCATTTGTGGTCGTGAAAAAGAATCTTATTTCACTGTGACAACCTTGCTACTGTTGACATAATAAGTAAAGGAAGATCTAAGGTTCAAAGTATTATGAAACTTATGAGACGTCTAACTCTCCATGGCTACACAACCAATTGTATTCATGCTATACATATTGAGGGCAAAGAAATATTGTGGCCAACTCTATTTCTCGTTAGCAGATGGACAGATTTCGAACGCTGGCCCCTTATGCCCACTATCAGCCTACCCTGTGCCTACCAGCCCATGAGGTCATGATGCCATGAACATTGATTTTTGGTGGGACAATGCTCTGAGCATATGCGCAGCATTACCTTGTCTACCCTACAAATCAGCACTGTCATGTTTCTTGAAATTCGTAGTGATTAACTCTTTAGCGATTCCATGTGATTTCTTTTGTGACTTCCTGTCAAACTGTTTTGAATTTTCGCTTTGACACCATAAGTTATATCTCGCTGGTATTCAGTTTCATTATATACAGAATGGCTTGGGTGATCCACTGTATAGATCTCTAAGATTACCATATATTTTCAGAGCAGTCCGTTGGACGCAAGTAACAAGTACTGGTAACAAACGTTTACCTATTCCTTTTTTGAGATGTGGAAAATTTACATGTAGATATGCTCATGATAATTCATACTAATTAGTGATGTAAGATTTGCTCAAGACTTGTCTAAATTCGTCCTTACACTGCATCATAAAAAAAACACAAAAAAAACCTGACCCATTCGGTAGTGGTGTAGATATCATATTTTTTGAAAACATATTGTACTCTGTAAAGTCTATGAAAGATAATGTAGACCAACGCATGGTTTCTAACCCCTGTCCAGCCTCTCCTTTGTTCATTGAAGTGAGCATAATACATGCACACTGTGTTCAACCTCTGTACAGAGGTACCTTTCTGGTAAAGTTAAAGAAACCCTCTTTAGATCTGGACATTCATATGGCTCTTATTCAGGTCATTTATTTCGTTATGGAGCAGCTACTTCTGGTGTTGCGGGGGAAATCGAAGATCACATGATTCAGACTTAGGCCGAATAAGTCTTCTTGTTATACTAGGTATATTCATACTTGCCCTTCCTCCTTTAGAAAGGCTCAACAGCGAATGCATAAGTGCAGATTACGTATGGGCGCTTCTCGAGTACTTGTATATAACAACTTTGTCATGCTATTATACATGTACACTATAAAGGTACACATACTACACAGATTAATAAATATACATACTATTCTTGGGGGCATTCATTTGTGTCAATACATGCTGGTATATCATGTATTTTTTTTTCAAAACACTGCATTCTTTTTTGGCATTAAATTCTTGGGGAATTTTTACCCCCAATTCAGTTATGTATATATTTTGTCATAAATGTATATTGTGTATATATATATAGTCTACATTATAGATTTATGTCTGAAGTGAGTCTGTATCTTTGTACCTGCAGATGTAGTCCCCCTGTTAGTCACGTTTCCATACCTGCTAGGGCGACACCTCCAGAGTCACGTACACATTCTTTACACTCACTTTTATGCATTTGAGATCGCTCAAATGGCTATTGTATCTGGTGGACTACTCCACCTCTTTTGTCTGTACAAGAGTGAGTCGTTGTACCTGCAGACGTAGGCCCCTGTTAGTCACGTATTGCCTTAAAATACCTGCAAGTGGGGTTACCTCCTGAGCCATGTACTTACATTCACGCTTGCTGATATTCACACGCCTAGTGGGATCGCTCGCTAGGCCACATGTCTTTTTCTGTCTTACACAGCAGGGTCGCCTGCCTTGTGTCGAGATCGCTCGATGAGTTAGTATTAATATGTATTTTGTATGTAAAGTACTTTGTTTGTTTTAGGTCATATTATGTTGAGTAGTTTAAATTACTTATGAGCAGCCCCCAAGAATGCCAAAATAATAATCTTAAATTTTTTATAACTGAACAAGTCACTAGTTTCGAACCTTTAATAAATTTTCTTGAACTATAATTACTTTTGTTTTTGTTGTGTATAAACTTTGAATAATTGTAATTTACCATGTGTTACAGTCAGTAAATCTAAAACTAGGACCGTGTATGTTTATTACATATCTCTGTTTCCATAGATTTACTGTTTAAATCTCATGTTTTTTTTAGGTCACCTGAGCTTTGCTCATGTGACCTATTCTAATCGCTTTCCGTCCATCGTCGTCCGTCGTCCGTCGTGCGTAAACTTTTTACATTTTCAACTTCTTCTCAAGAACCAGTGGATGGATTTTTTTCAAACTTGGTCAGAAGCATCCTTGGTAGATGAGGCTACAAAATTGTAAAATTGGGATTCCTACCCCAACCCCTGGGGCCAGGGGCCCCAAAAGGAAAATTAAGCAATATTTCAAAATTCTTCTTCTCCAGACTCAGAGGTACTACAGTCATTTTCTCTACATGGAAAGAAAGATCATCAGGGGCTTTACTTAAATTGCAATTTTAGGACCCCCGAGCTATTCGTTTTCCCTTGGAGAGGGGGTAAAGTTTACTATAGTTCATATAGGGAAATAACACTTTTGGGTATATTTTGACAATTTTCTGTAGGAAATTATCTTTACTTGGTGAGAATTAAATATCCTTTGAGGAAGATGGTTTCAAATTGTAAAATTGAAATTCCTGCCCCAACCCCTGGGGCCAGGGCGGGGCCCAAAAGGGAAAATTAACCAATATTTCAAAAATCTTCTTCTCCAGACTCAGAGGTACTACAGTCATTGGATCTACATGGAAAAAAAGATAATCAGGGGCTTTACTTAAATTCTAAATTTTAGGACCCCCGAGCTATCTGTTCTCCCTTTGGGGAGGGGGTAAAGTTTACTATAGTTTATATAGGGAAATAACACTTTTGGGTATATTTTGACAATTTTCTGTAGGAAATTATTTTTACTTGGTGAGAATTAAATATCCTTTGAGGAAGATGGTTTCAAATTGTAAAATTGAAATTCCTACCCCAACCCTAGGGGCCAGGGCGGGGCCCCAAAGGGAAAATTAACCAATATTTCCAAATTTTTCTCTTCCAGACTTAGAGGTACTACATTCATTTTCTCTACATGGAAAGAAAATCATCAGGGGCTTTATTTAAATCGTAAATTTCAGAACCCCGAGCTATCCGTTCTCCCTTGGGGAGGGGGTAATAAGTTTACTATAGTTTATATAGGGAAATAACACTTTTGGGTATATATTTTATCTATTTTCAGCAGAAAATTCCTCAAACTTAGTCAGAATCATCTTTGGTGAATGAGAGTACTACTTTGTCAAATTGGGATTCCTGCCCCATCCCCAGGGGCTAGGGCGGGGCCCCAAAGGGAACATTTACCAATATTTTCAAATTCTTATCCATTGATGACATGACAAGTATTGTATTTCACTTAGTTTACATGCTGATTTCCACATCACATCTAAACAATAAAATAAAGCTACCAGTACCTATGATATAACTCAGGTGACCGCTAAGGCCCTTGGGCCTCTTGTTTATCATATCTGTCAAAGAGTTTTCCAAGATAAAACATGTTTTCTGGTTTGTCCTCATCAATGAGACCCCCTACTCACATAAAAGTTAGGTGCTGTGCTGGTTGTCTGTCTGTCCTTCTGCCATCCACCTGTTTTGTCTGAGACTGTCTGTAGACACAAGATTGTTTGGGCTACTGTGTTAATCCCTCAATAAGGCCAGGGGAACAACAGGTAATTACTTACTCCAAGTAGGGGGCTGGGCCTTTTACAGGACATCAAAAAGCATTTGTTTGCATTTTTTACTGAACTGTTATAGATATAGATGGGCTTAGAACCAGGCTTGGTCTTTTTACCAGACAAGTACAGTAAAGTGCTCTGCAAACTGTTCTTCAATTTGATGTTCTTTATATGATATTTCAATGGGGGGGNATATCAACAAGAATCTTGTGATGTTAAGTTTAAATAACTCGTACTGGAGCTATTATCCAGTCCACATGTGGTAATGATACTAGTCAATGTAGCTGTATAGTTGTACATGTATATGTAAGTAAGGTTTGATGTCCTATTGAGTTTGTACATGTACACCATCTCGAACATTATCATAGTTGTGATATTAATGTATTTGATCTTTGGAATTAACCCCCCCGTTAGATTTGGGAAAGTTTGAAATGTCACCCATTACCATTTTGTGTAGCTATGTGATCAATTCCACTCATTTTATTTCTATCTTTTAACAAGTTGTAATTTAACTTACCATGGCTAATCATTGTACAATAGTATATTACAATCATTCTTTGGTTTGCTTCAGGTAGTTTTTGGGCTTGATTTAGAATATCTGATTAATAAATTATCTTGTAATTATTCAGTCATTTTTGATATGGCTTAAACATATTTGTACCAGATTTCTTTGTAATGATGCTGTATTCTGTAAACAATAAAGTGTATGTTTATAATGATGTATGCTTTTCTATATTGACAGATCCAGTCACCAGACAAAGTAAGTACAACTAAAGAGTATATATATATATATTTACCTGTCCCCACATTTATGTATGTTATTTCAATTATGTCATATAACCCACATTAATATAGATTTTATTTCCTGGTTTTAGAAAATTTTCCTGAATGTGTGTTTATAAACTTCTTGATTTCCAGAAGTGAGGTGTGAATATAAAAGTTATCTATTAAAGTAAGAAAAATAGTTGACAATGTTCAAACTTTACACTTAAAGTCATTACCATTGACGTTACAACTAGTTACATTAACCAAAGTGTTAATGAGTTTTATTGACTTACCTGTAAAAATCCTCAGCGTACCTTTTAGAAATGAGGAGGCGATGTGTTGATCACCTTGTCAGTGATCTTATGATGTGTGGAATTTGGAGCCTGGAGCCACAGTTGATGGTTCAGTGGTCAAGTCAGCTGACCGCTATCACTAGCACGCTATAGATCCTGGGTAAAATAGGAAACCATAGTAATGTCAAAGAATAGAAAACAACAAACACTTCAGTCAGACCCTATTACTGTATAACATGAAATGTTCGTGGGTACTTTCCTTCGTGGTTTGAAGCCATTTAGATCGGCTCGTGGGACAAACTTTCGTGGATATCCTATATTAACAAACAGTAGACACGTGTATCATTCAAATTCGTTGTATTTATTTTCGTGGTTCAATAGCAACCACAAATGTTTATACACAACGAACATTTCATGTTTTACAGTATAGTAAAGGCAAATATGAATACCTGACAAAGTATTGGAACTATATTGGAAAATAAAGTCAAGTATGGCGATGCAACTTTTACAGCTAAATTTAAGATCTTGAAGAGAAAAAGATAAACGGCAACTTTTACAGCTAAATTTAAGATCTTGAAGAGAAAAAGATAAACGACAGAAGATTAATGTATGTGGGTATACGTCTGAAATAGCTGTGTATCTATGACATTGTACAGATAAATAGAAAAAATACCAGACGCATTTTATGATTTAACTGTGCTGATCATTCAACAGAAGATAATTTGTAATATTGAAAGCTGTGTGTGTAATTAGCAGTGTTGATAGAATTTGGGTGAATTTCACTACATATTGTGGAAGTTTTGTAAATATGATAAAAGATAACAGTGTACATGTTGTTTTGATGTAAAACAAGAAATCAAAAATGAAAAGTGTGTGACTAGCCGCCATTTTGAGATATGCATACTAAAACAAATGGTACACTCATAATGCATGTGAACCTAAAAACCAAATTTGTATTTGTAGAAATTGTGTTGTTATCCAATCAAGCTTCAGACCAGCATTCAGTCTGAACCGTATGTGGCAAATGATGCAATAATCCCGAATTGAGCGTTAACCACTCTGCCGCAATGTAAAAACAATAGAAGAATTTACAGCGGTACCTTAAGACAGTTGATTGAGTACTTTGATTTCTCCTTGTTTCGTTGAAGTCCCCCTCAAACCTGTGTGTGTACAGGTGTAAATCCTGAAACCTGTGTGGGTACAGGTGTAAACCTTCAAACCTGTGTGTGTACAGGTGTAAACCTTCAAACCTGTGTGTACAGGTGTAAACCTATCAATGACCTCATCCACTAACAGAATTATTCACCCATTTCATTTATTATCTGAAATTGAGATCATGTCAGCCAATCCTAATCTAGTTTGTGCAATTTCTTCATTATGGTAATGACGTTATTGACCAATAGTAAGGACTGTTATGTAATGAGTACCAGAAGTGATCCTGAAGGCTTAAGATATATGTGTCCTTGCAATCCGGGGATATTATTAGGAACCAATTGACCTTGATATGGCTAGTAGATAATTTATGTCAGTGATCACCTGGTTGTGGGGGAGAAATATAATCACAGGTAAATCATGGTTTACCTGTATTGTGTTCTACCTAGCAACCCTGGTGTATTAAGAGATAGCTTATGTTAAAACTTGTCTCCAGGCTTCAGATATAGATAAGACACTTGGAGTGTGGTACAGATTTGTTGATAGCGGTTTAAAGCAGGGTGGTGAGCGAACCGCCGCAAGTATCCGTACAATTAAAGCAATGTGTTGACTTTCTTAAGATATTTCAAACAATATCTTTACAATTATTTTAAGATCCTGTTAAGAGGTCTGTTAAGTTCTTTCCGACTTCAAGAGTTAAATCTGTGCTGACCATCACATAGAGTTAAATCTGTGCTGACCATCACATATAATTCAATCTGTGCTGACCATCACATAGAGTTAAATCTGTGCTCAGACCATCACATAGAATTCAAACGTTGTCAAATGCTCCAGACCTTGCAGCCATCAAACACCTTGATCTTTTGGCCATCAAACACCTTAGATCTTTTGGCCTTCAAACACCTTAGATCTTTTGGCGATCAAACCCCTTGATCTTTTGGCCATCAAACTCCTTAGATCTTTTGGTCATCAAACACCTTGATCGTTTGTCATCAAACACATTAGATCTTTCACCCATCAAACACCTTAGATCTTTCACCCATCAAACACCTTAGATATTTTGGCCATCAAACACCTTAGATATTTTGGCAAATTCAAACACCTTAGATCTTTTGGAAATCAAACACCCTATATCTTTTGGCCAAATCAAACGCCTTACATCTTTTGGCCATCAAACACCTTAGATCTTTTGGCCATCAAACACTTTAGATCTTTTGGCCAATTCAAACACCTTAGATCTTTTGGAAATCAAACACCTTATATCTTTTGGCCAAATCAAACACCTTACATCTTTTGGCCATCAAACACCTTAGATCTTTTGGCCATCAAATACATTAGATCTTGCAGCTATCAAACACCTTAGATCTTGCAGCTATCAAATGTTCTAGACCTGGTCTGTCATCAAATATGCTAGATCTTGTGGTCAACAAAGCTTGTAGACCGGGCGACGGACAGGCGCTGGTGTGATGTTGATACTAGGCTGTCTGTATCAATATAGCATGCCAATTACATTTGTGAATGTATAATTGTTGAACATGATATTGGCATTTTAACGTAATTGACATCCTGCACACAGAATTCACAGCTGCATTTTGAAGTGATTTCCAAGCCTATAATTGAGTAGGAGACAATTTCCCAGGGAGGATTGCTTGAATAATGCTATTTGTGCTTCAAGGTCTTAGTAATTGAAAACACCTCAAGATTCCACTGAAGATTCAGCTGAAGAGCTATAGATATTGAAAAAGCTATTAACACAACTGAATTGTAGACATTTATCTTCATCCCTAAATATATCTCAAGTGTTTTGGAGACACGTTTAATTTCTAAAGAATATATATTTATTCCAAAAACATGTTACAAAATCTGAAAGTTCTGCTGAACATATTTTTTAAGTATAATGTCATCATAGGTTTGAAGAATTGCATATTAAATTCTAAATGCAGGAGTGTCTTTATAGCAGGTATTTACTTTACAAAAGTGTCCTTAATGGACAGATATTTGCTATATAGAGGTGTCCTTCATAGACAGGTATTTACTATACATAGTTTACCTGTATATGCAGGTATCTGTTGTACAGATGTGTCCTTTTTTAGGTCACCTGAGTTTTAGCTCAAGTGACCTATTGCTATCCGTTTTCGTCCGTCGTCGTCCGTCGTCCGTCGTCCGTTAACATTTTACATTTCAAACTTAAAGTCAAGTTCTGCTGGGCCGATTGAACTGAAAGTTGGTAGGAATGATCGACTCATGGTCCTGACAAAGTGTTGTTATTTTTCAGGTCAATCAGAAATCCAATATGGCCACCACAGCCGCTATTTTGTAAATACCTATTCTAAACTTAAAAACAATTTCTAATAGGCCGATCTTATTTAAAATCGGTCTAGGAATGATCAGCTCATGGTCCTGACAAAGTTAAGTTAACATTATACTTAACTATTTTTTACTCAAATTGGTACATATTTCAACAACAAAAATAAATACTGTAGGACTCAGGTGACCGTTAAGGCCCATGGGCCTCTTGTTTTCTTATTTGACAGAAAGTACAAATCCCGAACAAGTAAATTGGGAAAAAAGTTATCTCTGCAGGTTTGGTCTGGCACATTATCTGCTGTTAATTTAAGTGCTGAACGAGATTTTATAAAAATGAAACGAAGCTGATCGACCTATGTTGTCTAAGCATTCTTACATAATTAAGTTTTGGGAAACACCATTGTATGATGGTGTATTCTTGATTCCTGCTAGACTTTAAGGTCTTTTTAAAACTGCTTTCCCTAGCACCAAAACAAGCTCCTAGCTAGAGGCTGTGAACACATGTACCAGTATATTTCTCCTTCCTTGTAAACTTATAGGAAGCTTACTTAGGTACAGTACATTGAGATTGTTACATTGTACTTGTGGGTGAGGTATCTGTCCATACATCATTACGTGTCACATGTCTGTGACAGGCTGTTCATTGTTCAGATGTTACAATAAGCTGTAACCTCAATGTTGTAATGAAATAACTTTACAATTCCAATAAACAAATGACTTTTGCAAATTAAATAATGAATATTTGAACAATTTCTGATAAAGCTTTGAAATTCTGTATAAAAATTCAAGTAGAACCGATCGGTTTAATATGTGAGTCTGTACTATAAAACCCAGTTATAATTTTCTGTCAAACAGATAATTGATTTCAGTACCTGGAACCATCTAATCAAACACCACCTGTGTATTGGTTAGGTTTGTATGTCATTTACATCCTATTAACAGCTTTAATGGTCATTTAAAGACAAGCCAACTTGTGGTGGTGGGGATAACCAGAGTACCTGGTGGAAAACCATTGACCTGTGGTCATAAGGTCATAAGTAGTAACAAGTGTTTATACAGGTCAAGGTCATAATTAACAAGTGTATATACAGATCAAGGTCATAATTAACAAGTGTATATACAGGTGAAGGTCATAATTAACAAGTGTATATACAGGTGAAGGTCATAATTAACAAGTGTATATACAGATCAAGGTCATAATTAACAAGTGTATACATACAGATCAAGGTCATAATTAACAAGTGTTTATACAGATCAAGGTCATAATTAACAAGTGTATATACAGATCAAGGTCATAATTAACAAATGTATATACAGGTCAAGGTCATAATTAACAAGTGTATATACAGATCAAGGTCATAATTAACAAGTGTATATA
>NW_018406293.1:175412-176208 GCF_002113885.1 Mizuhopecten yessoensis | reverse complement strand
AATGAAAATGACCTCAACCTACTTTAGAGGTCACAGAGGTCAACAACATTTTAATGGATTTGTTCTTGAGAACTAAAAGGAATGGATTCATAAGATTTGGCTGGTAGCTTTTTGGAATAGAGCTAACCAATTTGAGAAGGAAAATGACATTGACCTACTTACAAGATCACAGGGAAAAATATGTCAAGCAATTTCTGAAGAAGAATCAAAAAGCATAGAATCTTATAATAATATTTTGCTTGTAGTTTCAACAGATGGAGCCAACAAAGTTTGCGTGGGAAATATTTTTAGTGCAATATAATATTTAATGAGAATATTTTGCTATGACTGCTTAAATATTCAGGTGAGCGATACAGGCCCTCTTGGGCCTCTTGTATAACAATTTCCAGTGGACGGACTTTAATAGACCTACACAATACTATACCTATCTGTGGTCAACAATTCCAGTCGACTCTTAAACCTTCACAAAACTATACCCATCTGTGGTCAACGATTCCAGTCAACTCTTCAACCGACACAAAACTATACCCATCTGTGGTCAACGATTCCAGTCAACTATTAAACCTACAAAAAGCTGTAACCACCTGTAGTTGGCGATTCCAGCTAACTCTTAAACCTTCACAAAACTATACCCATCTGTGGTCAACAATTCCAGTCAACTCGAGATGTATTTGGTCAGTTATAACAGAGAGGTATTTAATTTGGTCAGTTGTAACAGAGATGTATTTGGTCAGTTGTAACAGAGAGGTATTTGGTCAGTTGTAACAGAGAGGTATTTGGTCAGTTGTAACAGAGA
>NW_018406293.1:162132-174445 GCF_002113885.1 Mizuhopecten yessoensis | reverse complement strand
GTATTTGGTCAGTTGTAACAGAGATGTATTTGGTTAGTTGTAACAGAGATGTATTTGGTCAGTTGTAACAGAGAGGTATTTGGTCAGTTGTAACAGAGATGTATTTGGTCAGTTGTAACAGGGATGTTTATAAATCTCTACTCTCAATTTGGCTCCATAATCAAACAGTTTGATTGACAGTCTTGTTGTTTATTGCTGAAGGATACACCTCAATACCTGTCACAACCGAGGTACGAAGATGGTTGTCTGACGAAGGTCATAATGTACTTTTACCCAGAAGTCAGACCTTTAGACTTTTAGTGAAGAATCTACCAGTGAATCAGACGTTCTCATTATTTAATGACAGGTGCCTGTATTGGTAAGGGAGCCACCGGTGCAGGCTTTATGTGTGGGATTTCTGAAAAACATGGCTTGTGTCGGGGTTCAAGTTAGAAAGTTAAAAGGGATGACCAGTTGAAATTAAAACCCGATATGTGGGTTGCCCTAGTGATTACAGAGTCTTTTGATTTAAATATGCCTGGCTGATAACCTTTGCTCTTTTTCTTATCAGCGGGGAAAAAACTGGCATATCTTACTTTTTTTACATAGCGAAAGCCACACTCTGGGTGTGAAACATGTACAAGATATTAAACCAAAATAAACTTTATTTTCTTACCTGCCGTAAACCGTTTGATGATTTATTGTGGAAACATGACCTCTGACCCAGTCAGACACATAGTTGCTATTCGGTTGATTCTGCTCTGTGACATCTGGTTATGTATGATAATAACGTAAACATGGCTTCAACCCTGTAACTGGTGAGATAAGTAACAGTTTGGGAAAGGCTTCCCACGCTTATACACCACATAAACATAAGCCATTGAAATTTTAAATCTTTCATACGAATATACTTATAACATTTTTGAAATTTCATGTTTGAATTTCAATCACAGGTTTCCAACAGATTACAACACAGGAACTTGAAGGCATTGTCCACTACAGGTCAAGGTCGCTGTTGCCTATAACAACAGAATGTTGCCTTGTTGCAGTTTTCCAGATGATAGCTTTAAGAACTATTGACCACACAAAGCTCAAACTTTGTGCCTGGGTTGCCCTAGTGACCACACAAAGCTCAAACTTAGTGCCTGGGTTGCCCTAGTGACCACACAAAGCTCAAACTTAGTGCCTGGGTTGCCCTAGTGACCACACAAAGCTCAAACTTAGTGCCTGGGTTGCCCTAGTGACCACACAAAGCTCAAACTTAGTGCCTGGGTTGCCCTAGTGACCACACAAAGCTCAAACTTAGTGCCTGGGTTGCCCTAGTGACCACACAAAGCTCAAACTTAGTGCCTGGGTTGCCCTAGTGACCACACAAAGCTCAAACTTAGTGCCTGGGTTGCCCTAGTGACCACACAAAGCTCAAACTTAGTGCCTGGGTTGCCCTAGTGACCACACAAAGCTCAAACTTAGTGCCTGGGTTGCCCTAGTGACCACACAAAGCTCAAACTTAGTGCCTGGGTTGCCCTAGTGACCACACAAAGCTCAAACTTAGTGCCTGGGTTGCCCTAGTGACCACACAAAGCTCAAACTTAGTGCCTGGGTTGCCCTAGTGACCACACAAAGCTCAAACTTAGTGCCTGGGTTGCCCTAGTGACCACACAAAGCTCAAACTTAGTGCCTGGGTTGCCCTAGTGACCACACAAAGCTCAAACTTAGTGCCTGGGTTGCCCTAGTGACCACACAAAGCTCAAACTTAGTGCCTGGGTTGCCCTAGTGACCACACAAAGCTCAAACTTAGTGCCTGGGTTGCCCTAGTGACCACACAAAGCTCAAACTTAGTGCCTGGGTTGCCCTAGTGACCACACAAAGCTCAAACTTAGTGCCTGGGTTGCCCTAGTGACCACACAAAGCTCAAACTTAGTGCCTGGGTTGCCCTAGTGACCACACAAAGCTCAAACTTAGTGCCTGGGTTGCCCTAGTGACCACACAAAGCTCAAACTTAGTGCCTGGGTTGCCCTAGTGACCACACAAAGCTCAAACTTAGTGCCTGGGTTGCCCTAGTGACCACACAAAGCTCAAACTTAGTGCCTGGGTTGCCCTAGTAGGTAAAAAGGTCCCATTGATTTTGGGTGTGGTGCAACAGAGGTCAAGGTAGCGGTTACTAAAAATAGAATTTTGCATTAATTGCACTTGTCTGGATGAAAGTGTATAGGTATTAAGTTGACCTTGTGATCAGATAAGCTTTTTATATGCCTGTCAAATTTGACGGGAGTATTATGGTATGGCGTCGTCCGGCAATCTCCTACATTTTTTGACCGATCTCTGAATTTTTTTTACAACTGACTTTTTTTTTTTTCAAAAGTTATTGCCCCTTGTTTATTTCAGTATTTGATTTTTTTTGTCCGGTGTCATGCATAAAAAGTACCCCCCTACCAAAAAGTATCCGGATACTTTTTATACCTGCACAAATGTACCCCCCCTGCATAAAATGTACCCCCCTTGTGAAAAAATATATATTTATCTATTTTCAAACCAATTAAGTTCAGGACTTCAACAGGACATTACAGGGGAATATTTATCCACCCCTACCCCACCAATCCCCACCCCTGGGGCCAGGAAATTATGCCAAAATTATTTTCGACTGATCTATTTGAAACTTAGTATACATTATAATCATGATATGATGTTGTGTTTCCCTTAAAAGAATTTTGATTTGACAATTTTGCAAAAGTTATTGCCCTTTATTTATTTCAGTATTTGATATTTTGTCCGGAGATTTCCTCCTACTTTTTTAGACCGATTTCTTTGAAACTTTGAAATCGTTATAGTCATGATATGAAGTTGTGTTTCTTTGAGAGAAAAAAATTTGATTCGACTATTTTTGCAGAAGTAATTGCCCTTTGTTTATTTCTAGTACAGGTACTTGAATCTTGTCAGTAGATCTCCTACATTTTTCTATTGATCTCTTTGAAACTTTGTAGGCTTTATAATCATGATATCAAGTTGTGTTTAATGAGTTGGAGACTAATCTTTTGATTACTTGTATTCCTCAAACTGTTACAAAATTAAAGAAAATCGAACATTGACTTTATAGTGAAAGGTGAGATTTATAACATACTAGCTAGCAACTCTTAAGGAGTTTCCACCCTTCGTAATTTCTTTTCGTAATTTCGTGTCGTCATTTCCGTATTGCGTATCGGGCATTCTAATACCGTGGTGTAAATTATAGTAACACCGGGTAAACAATAGTACACGTGCGTGACGATGATATGTCAACACCCGATATCGAGATTTAACTTGGAAATGTGTAATCACACATACTTCAGAAATAAAGCTTATGATACAAAGACATTAATTAACTCACGGGAAAACACTGACATATGATCAGACGACTTCCAAGAAGGTCGTATATGAGGCGCATGGAATGCAGACTGATGTGTTTTGTTTACCGNTAACACTATATGGCATTAGACGGGCGTATATTGTTCCGCCCCGCTGTACTCTTGTTGATTTGAGGAATTCTCTGCCAGAGGTTTAGAAAGTCACCATCACTGAAAATTGAATTTTGCTTTTATAAACTTGTCTTAACAATAATTTAAAAAACAAATGACCATACAAGGTTAGAACTAGCTGGTGTGTTGATTACCTTAGCGAGGATGACCATACAAGGTTAGAACTAGCTGGTGTGTTGATTCCCTTAGTGAGTGTGACCATACAAGGTTAGAGCTAGCTGGTGTGTTGATTACCCTAGTGAGTGTGACCATACAAGGTTAGAACTAGCTGTTGTGTTGATTACCTTAGTGAGTGTGACCATCCAAGGTTAGAACTAGCTGGTGTGTTGATTACCCGAGTGATTGTAACCATACAAAGTTAGAACTGACTGGTGTGTTGATTACCCTAGTGATTGTAACCATACAAAGTTGGAACTAGCTGGTGTGTTGATTACCTTAGTGCGTGTGACCATACAAGGTTAGAACTAGCTGTTGTGTTGATTACCTTAGTGAGTGTGACCATACAAAGTTAGAACTGGCTGGTGTGTTGGTTACCCTTGGGATTGTGACCATACAAAGTTAGAACTAGCTGGTGTGTTGATTACCCTTGTGATTGTGTCCATTCAAAGTTAGAACTATCTGATGTGTTGATTACCTTACAAGGTTAGAACTAGCTGGTGTGTTGATTACCCGAGTGATTGTAACCATACAAAGTTAGAACTGACTGGTGTGTTGATTACCTTTGTGAGGGTGACCATACAAAGTTAGAACTAGCTGGTGTGGTGGTTACCCGAGTGATTGTAACCATACAAAGTTAGAACTGACTGGTGTGTTGATTACCTTAGTGAGTGTGAGCATACAAGGTTAGAACTAGCTGGTGTGTTGACTACCCTTGTGATTGTGACCATACAAAGTTAGAACTAGCTGATGTTGCTTACCTTAGTGATTGTGACCATACAAGGTTACAACTAGCTGGTGTGTTGATTACCTTAGTGCGTGTGACCATACAAGGTTAGAACTAGCTGGGGTGTTGATTACCCTAGTGAGTGTGACCATACAAGGTTAGAACTAGCTAGTGTGTTGATTCCCTTAGTGATTGTGCCCATACAAGGTTAGAACTAGCTGGTGTGTTGACTACCCTTGTGATTGTGACCATACAAAGTTAGAACTAGCTGATGTTGCTTACCTTAGTGATTGTGACCATACAAGGTTACAACTAGCTGGTGTGTTGATTACCTTAGTGATTGTAACCATACAAAGTTAGAACTGACTGGTGTGTTGATTACCTTTGTGAGGGTGACCATACAAAGTTAGAACTAGCTGGTGTGTTGATTATCTTAGTGAGTGTGACCATACAAGGTTAGAAGTAGCTGGTGTGTTGATTACCTTAGTGATTGTAACCATACAAAGTTAGAACTGACTGGTGTGTTGATTACCTTAGTGAGTGTGAGCATACAAGGTTAGAACTAGCTGGTGTGTTGACTACCCTTGTGATTGTGACCATACAAAGTTACAACTAGCTGGTGTGTTGATTACCTTAGTGAGGGTGACCATACAAGGTTAGAACTAGCTGGTGTTGATTACCTTAGGGATTGTGACCATACAAAGTTAGAACTAGCTGATGTTGCTTACCTTAGTGATTGTGACCATACAAGGTTAGAACTAGCTGGTGTGCTGATTACCTTAGTGAGTGTGACCATACAAAGTTAGAACTGGCTGGTGTGTTGGTTACCCTTGGGATTGTGACCATACAAAGTTAGAACTAGCTGATGTGTTGATTACACCATACAAGGTTAGAACTAGCTGGTGTTGATTACCTTAGGGATTGTGACCATACAAAGTTAGAACTAGCTGGTGTTGATTACCTTAGTGATTGTGACCATACAGAGTTAGAACTAGCTGGTGTGTTGATTACCTTAGTGAGTGTGAGCATACAAGGTTAGAACTAGCTGGTGTGTTGATTACCTTGGTGAGTGTGACCATACAAGGTTAGAACTAGCTGGTGTGTTGATTACCCTAGTGAGTGTGACCATACAAGGTTAGAACTAGCTAGTGTGTTGATTACCTTAGTGATTGTGACCATACAAGGTTAGAACTAGCTGGTGTGTTGATTACCCTTGTGATTGTGACCATACAAAGTTAGAACTAGCTGATTTGTTGATTACCTATAGTGAGTGTGACCATACAAATTTAGAACCTGGTGTGTTTATTACCCTAGTGGTTGTAAATAAGCTTTTTGAATTGAGGTATTGTGCATCAGCTCTCAAGGTCACTGTTACTAAAAATAGAATATTGTTTGGTTGCACTTGTCCAAATTATAGTTTAAAAAATGACCAGCTATACAAAGTTTTGGCTGGTCAGGCTTATCTAGATAATAATTTAAAAATGAAAGACCATACAAAATTATAACTTATTTGGTTTGTAAATTTTTCCTAAGGGTCGCAAATATGCATATTGATTTTAGGGGTCAAGGTCATGTTGTCAAAAATAATGTAAAGTTCAAACAAAGTGTGTGAGAAGCCCTTGTCAACCAAAGGTCATGGTCACTATTGGAGAAATGGAAGTTTTCCAACTTCAAAAGTAATTGCACTTTTAGTGATATTTATTGAATCATGATGATTCACTGAATTTCACACTGTCCTTATGGGAACACATGAAAAAGCCTAGGATGTGCAAAACTGTAATTACAAAATCACATTTTAATTGAGTGCCAAGGAAATTAATTGGTCACCAAGGAGTTGGATTATTTACTGTTGAGGCTAAATAAAACACAGAGAACAACGCAATGTTTATAAACACTAACATGATATTGTACCCAACCCAGGCTGTAAGTACACTTCTACCACAATACGCTGTGTTATTCCACTCTCAGGTCGTGGTATAAACATGTAGACTGTTGAATAAATATGAGTTATACAGTGGTATATGACCTTCCGTAGTTTTGATTGGTCGAGATAATGAACCTTGACCGGGCGACTTTTTTCACACGCTTTTTGCCACGTGCAGTTTTGTTTACGTCGTCTGCTGTCAACATCCGGCAAATATTGGTGACTTTTGTGAGGTTATGCGAGGGTTATTAAGGCAATACCAAAAGAAGATGATGCTTAAAGATTTGGAGGGCCTGTCTTATAATGGCAGAGCTCTCACTATAAACGTCAACCATAGAACCTCACGAAGAAACGTCCCAGGCCTATGGTTTTGGACCTTGATTCGTCTTCATCACTTGGCGGGAGGCAGACTTCGTAATATATGCTTACTCGCATATAGTCTGTGGTTAATTTATATTAACTAATGCAATATTGCATACTCTCAATATTTAAAGTCGTTCTTCTATTTTATTTTTATACGCCCGTCGAAGACGGGGACGTATTATGTTATCACGTGAGCAAGCGGGTGGGCGGTCGGGCGGGCGTGCGGGCGGGCGTGCGGGCAAACGATGTCCGCTCGATATCTCGAGTAATTATTAACGGATTAACTTCAAACTTCACAACAAAGTTAATTACCATAAAACCTCGGACAAGTTCGATATAACCGCCATTATCCGACCATAATTTCTGGAGTTATGCCCCTTTACTTGCCGAAACAGTGTCCGCTCGATATCTCGAGTAATTATTAACGGATTAACTTCAAACTTCACAACAAGGTTAATTACCATGAAACCACGGACAAGTTTGATAACCGCCATTATCCGACCGTAATTACTGGAGTTATTACCCTTGGTTTCATTAATGCGATGCATGCGTTCCATGATGTTGTATTGCACTCATTGATCTACCAGTTATGTTGAATGATTTCTCTTTTAATATCAATTACTCACAAATACTTCATATATTTCAATCATACAAACAACTGCTCATTCAATGTGTGACGGGCGTATTATATACCGCTCGCGGTAACCTTGTTTCACAAAGTTGTTGCCGAATCATTAATTTTGATTTTTTTTTTTTTTTTTTAAAGTCGTTTTTGAATTTCAATGAGTGACTTTTTACATATGGGTCATATCACTACGCCAGCCTTGTCAACAAACACATGTGTATGTTATTTCCGACTGATCATGAGTTTGTGGTAGAAACAGATCACACGACTCGTGGTTGTTGAGTATGGTATTTATTTCACTCTCGTTAGTTAATTTTCAAAAGTTTCAGAAAGACACTCGCTAAAGCTCGTGTCTTTTGGAACTTTTGAAACTTAACTAACTCGAGTGAAATAAATACCATATTCAACAACCACTCGTTGTGTAACCTCTATTTAACTGGTTTAAACAACAGTTACTGACTTGTTGATAACTTACAGTTCTGTTGTGTGATGAAACCCCTAGAATAGAACATGAATGCTTGTTTGAAGAATAGCCTAATATCTGTTGTGTCGAATCCAATTATTCAAGAAATACCATGACAATTTACCTTGTTCCTAACTGTCTAAACATTTTACCTCCTTCTTAATAACATCACTGGCATCTATTCCTGTGGGTATTCAAACTTAACATGTCCTTATAGTAACGGCATGTCTTATTTTGACAAAGTTATAAAAATGTTAAAGGTTTTTTTCTTTGCTCAAAAGCGTAATTGCAGTTGTTGAATGGAGAAATTCCCAGCTGTATAGCTATTACGTAAAGGATTCCGTGGCGTTTGGTAAATAGGGCTGTACCAATCTCCATACTCTATACTGTAGTGAGAGGCTCTCCTCATTGATATCTGTTCTACTCTACACTTTAAATTGGACTTAAAATTTAAATACAGTTAAAT
The DNA here is from genome assembly GCF_002113885.1 of Mizuhopecten yessoensis. Lineage (NCBI taxonomy): Eukaryota > Metazoa > Mollusca > Bivalvia > Pectinida > Pectinidae > Mizuhopecten > Mizuhopecten yessoensis. The sequence continues at coordinate 166,230 of NW_018406293.1, read as the reverse complement.
CCATCATGATCAGCAGCAAAATAAAAAAAAATTGAGTTCAACTAAATAGTTAAATGATGTTCTTACACATAATTGCTTCCCTCAGAACATCTCCTACATTTAACAGTAATGGTCTGATTTAAGGAAATAAGGGATAACGGTAAGCATTATATTGGAGATTTGGACAAATTTGTCTTGTCTCTACAAAACAATGTTTTAATTAGGGAACTGTTTTGTGTTAGCCTGAGGGAATGGATTGGGCTTTTAAACACCAACATATAAAGTCATAGGATTACACAGATCCTTTTAATTCTGTAGCTGATTTGCATATTTTCAGATTTTCTCGTTTACGGACTACAAACTTAGCCTGTGGTCAAATTGGATGTGGTCGTTCCTTAATGAAGTTCTCAGTTTTCAGAACTGGACAGACTGCCCTGTGAAAGGAGAAATCGGCTCCTGTTATGTGATACAGCTGCATGCATGGTCTATTACTTTGGGTTTTACACCCAACACAAGGAAATGGCCAGGGTTTGTGTGGTTTATAAATACTGTCATCAGCCTATCCATCTACTTGTCTCTGTATCTGTCCTGTCTGTCTGCTTGTCTCTTTATCTGTCCTGTCCGTCTGTTTGTCTCTTTATCTGTCCTGTCTGTCTGTTTGTCTCTTTATCTGTCCTGTCCATCTACTTGTCTCTGTATCTGTCCTGTCCGTCTGTTTGACTCTTTATCTGTCCTGTCCGTCTGTTTGTCTCTTTATCTGTCCTGTCTGTCTGTTTGTCTATTTATCTGTACTCCTTTCCGTCTGTTTGTTTCTTTATCTGTCCTGTCCGTCTGTTTGTCTCTTTATCTATCCTGTCCGTCTGTTTGTCTCTTTATCTGGCCTGTCTGTCTGCTTGTCTCTTTATCTGTCCTTTCTGTCTGTTTGACTCATTATCTTTCCTGTCCGTCTGTTTGTCTCTTTATCTATCCTGTCCGTCTGTTTGTCTCTTTATCTGGCCTGTCTGTTTGTCTCTTTATCTGTCCTTTCCGTCTGTTTGTCTCTTTATCTGTCCTTTCTGTCTGTTTGACTCATTATCTTTCCTGTCCGTCTGTTTGTCTCTTTATCTATCCTGTCCGTCTGTTTGTCTCTTTATCTATCCTGTCCGTCTGTTTGTCTCTTTATCTATCCTGTCCGTCTGTTTGTCTCTTTATCTGGCCTGTCTGTCTGCTTGTCTCTTTATCTGTCCTTTCTGTCTGTTTGACTCATTATCTTTCCTGTCCGTCTGTTTGTCTCTTTATCTATCCTGTCCGTCTGTTTGTCTCTTTATCTATCCTGTCCGTCTGTTTGTCTCTTTATCTATCCTGTCCGTCTGTTTGTCTCTTTATCTATCCTGTCCGTCTGTTTGTCTCTTTATCTGTCCTTTCCGTCTGTTTGTCTCTTTATCTATCCTGTCCGTCTGTTTGTCTCTTTATCTATCCTGTCCGTCTGTTTGTCTCTTTATCTATCCTGTCCGTCTGTTTGTCTCTTTATCTGGCCTGTCTGTCTGCTTGTCTCTTTATCTGTCCTTTCTGTCTGTTTGACTCATTATCTGTCCTGTTCGTCTGTTTGTCTCTTTATCTGTCCTTTCCGTCTGTTTGTCTCTTTATCTGTCCTGTGCATCTGTTTGTCTCTTTATCTGTCCTTTCTGTCTGTTTGACTCTTTATCTGTCTTGTCCGTCTGTTTGTCTCTTTATCTGGCCTGTCTGTCTGCTTGTCTCTTTATCTGTCCTTTCTGTCTGTTTGACTCTTTATCTGTCCTGCCCGTCTGTTTGTCTCTTTATCTGTCCTGTGCATCTGCTTGTCTCTTTATCTGTCCTGTGCATCTGTTGTCTGTTCTTAATTCTGTCCTATTTGCCTGATGTCTATTTGTCTGTCCAGGGAAAAAGCTTGTTCAGGAATCCCATCTTAAACTGACGAGCTCTTTCAGATTTCAATGAAACTCGATTGAATGTCAGTTTATTAGTTAGATGTTCAGTGATATTTTATCTGTCCTGTCCGTCTGTTTGCCTCTTTATCTGTCCTGTCTGTCTGTCTCTTTATCTGTCCTGTCTGTCTGTCTCTTTATCTGTCCTGTCTGTCAGTTTGTCTCTTTATCTGTCCTGTCCGTCTGCTTGTCTCTTTATCTGTCCTTTCTGTCTGTTTGACTCTTTATCTGTCTTGTCCGTCTGTTTGTCTCTTTATCTGGCCTGTCTGTTTGTCTCTTTATCTGTCCTGTGCATCTGCTTGTCTCTTTATCTGTCCTGTCTTTCTGCTTGTCTCTTTATCTGTCCTGTGCATCTGCTTGTCTCTTTATCTGTCCTGTCCATCTGTTTGAGTCTTTATCTGTCCTGTCCATCTGTTTGTCTCTTTATCTATCCTGTCCGTCTGTTTGTCTCTTTATCTATCCTGTCCGTCTGTTTGTCTCTTTATCTATCCTGTCCGTCTGTTTGTCTCTTTATCTATCCTGTCCGTCTGTTTGTCTCTTTATCTATCCTGTCCGTCTGTTTGTCTCTTTATCTATCCTGTCCGTCTGTTTGTCTCTTTATCTATCCTGTCCGTCTGTTTGTCTCTTTATCTATCCTGTCCGTCTGTTTGTCTCTTTATCTGTCCTTTCTGTCTGTTTGACTCTTTATCTGTCTTGTCCGTCTGTTTGTCTCTTTATCTGTCCTTTCCGTCTGTTTGTCTCTTTATCTGTCCTTTCCGTCTGTTTGTCTCTTTATCTATCCTGTCCGTCTGTTTGTCTCTTTATCTATCCTGTCCGTCTGTTTGTCTCTTTATCTGGCCTGTCTGTCTGCTTGTCTCTTTATCTGTCCTTTCTGTCTGTTTGACTCTTTATCTGTCTTGTCCGTCTGTTTGTCTCTTTATCTATCCTGTCCGTCTGTTTGTCTCTTTATCTATCCTGTCCGTCTGTTTGTCTCTTTATCTGGCCTGTCTGTCTGCTTGTCTCTTTATCTGTCCTGTGCATCTGTTTGTCTCTTTATCTGTCCTGACTGTTTGTCTCTTTATCTGTCCTGTGCATCTGCTTGTCTCTTTATCTGTCCTGTCTGTCAGTTTGTCTCTTTATCTGTCCTTTCCGTCTGTTTGTCTCTTTATCTATCCTGTCCGTCTGTTTGTCTCTTTATCTGGCCTGTCTGTCTGCTTGTCTCTTTATCTGTCCTTTCTGTCTGTTTGACTCTTTATCTGTCTTGTCCGTCTGTTTGTCTCTTTATCTATCCTGTCCGTCTGTTTGTCTCTTTATCTGTCCTTTCTGTCTGTTTGACTCTTTATCTGTCCTGCCCGTCTGTTTGTCTCTTTATCTGTCCTGTCCGTCTGTTTGTCGCTTTATCTGTCCTGTCCGTCTGCTTGTCTCTTTATCTGTCCTGTCCGTCTGCTTGTCTCTTTATCTGTCCTGTGCATCTGTTTGTCTGTTCTTAATTCTGTCCTATTTGCCTGATGTCTATTTGTCTGTCCAGGGAAAAAGCTTGTTCAGGAATCACATCTTAAACTGACGAGCTCTTTCAGATTTCAATGAAACTCGATTGAATGTCAGTTTATTAGTTAGATGTTCAGTGATATTTATGTTTCAGTTTTGGATGTTCAGTGATATTTATGTTTCAGTTTTGGATGTTCACCGATATTTGTTTCAGTTTTGGATGTTCAGTGATATTTATGTTTCAGTTTCAACGTTTTTCCCTAGAGTTATTAATTGCCTCTTCTGTTCTAAATATTTTTGTACTGATTTTTAGCCATGTCCTGACAAATTTTGCCAAATCTATGTGATCAATTATAATGAAACCTTCTTGGAATAAAATATATTGGAGATACTATAGAACAAATGGCTAAGGTTTAGTTTTTTAGCTCACCTGGCACGAAGTGCCAAGTGAGCTTATGCCGTGGCGCGGCGTCCGTCGTCCGTCCGTCTGTCGTCCGGTGTCAATATTTTACTTTAAACGACTTCTTCTTAGTAACCGAAAGGCCTAGGGTGTCGATATTTGGTCAGAAGCAAACTGGGATAAAGGGCTACAAAGTTTGTTAAAATTATTGACCTTCACCCATTTTCAAGGTCACAGGGGTCAAATATGTTAAAAACTTTAAACATCTTCTTCTTGATAACCAAACTGCCCAGGGAGATGATATTTGGC
>NW_018406293.1:102155-161436 GCF_002113885.1 Mizuhopecten yessoensis | reverse complement strand
CAGGATGTTGATATTTAGTCAGTAGCATGCTGGGATCAAGGACTACTATGTTTGTTAAAGTGAATGACTTTGACTTATATTCAAGGTCACAGGGGTCAAATTTGTTTAAAATCTTTAAACGACCTCTTCTGAATAACCATGGGTCCCAGGATGTTGATACTTTGCAAGTTGCATCCTGAGATGAAAGGCTATAAAATTTGTTCAACATAATGACTTTGTTCGACTTTCAATCACAGGGGTGAAATGTTTTTAAAAAAAATAACAGGGTCTTTTGAATGAATTTTAATCATAAATACTGATATTTTGCCTGTAGCTTTATTTTAGATCACTTTTAAGGTTACAAATGTGAGATTTATACCAGGTGAGCGATGCAGGCCCTTTGGGCCTCTTGTTTGGATTCAAGATGTACGCTCGTGAAGATGTAGACTTTTAAACTTAGTGATTCAAGATAACTCCACTATGGCCTTAGATTGGCGGAGACATTTACACTTGTGACCTTTTAGGGAGTAATTCATTGCTATGAGAAGCACTAAAGAGTTCCATCTTGACCAATGTCCCTTCTATCTTGACCAATTTCCCTTCTATCCTGACCACTGTCCATTTCCAGGATCCAATGGCCAGTTTTATTGTTATCTGTGTATCCATGTTTACTCACAAGTTTGTCAAATGTTACTTGACAAAGTTTTTACAAAGTTTTTTCAAACTCCAATCATCTGTAGTTTTGTATTGATTCCTAACGTGGGCCTGCTAGGCTGAACTTACTATCAGGCTGTTTTTAACTTGAGCTTAACCAATGTTTAAGCTTAGAAACTAGACTTATTGAGATTATAGTCAGACTTTACAAATCTAAGCTGTTGAAGTCATACAATGCAACTGCGTGATGATCACATCACCTGGCTGAGTCAAGCTCCTTTCCGAGTTAGTTTGGTGTTAGGTTATCTGTAGAAGCAGGTTTTGTCTAGTTACATCATGTAGATGCTTGTATCTGTAGAAGCAGGTTTTGTCTAGTTACATCATGTAGATGCTTGTATCTGTAGAAGCAGGTTTTGTCTAGTTACATCATGTAGATGCTTGTAAGCTATATAGATGGGGTTGTACTTCTGGTCAACATTGATTGAAAACACACCAGAATTAAACAAATCTGGTGTTGACGTATGTGAAGACTGATAAAGATACATGTATGTGGCAACAATCGGACAGGTTTAAGAGGAAGACAATAAAAACGCAGACAAAAAATTCAGTCTGCCAGTAGCCGATAGCTCTAACGGCCATGATTCTCAGCGCTGTACAAAATGATAAGGCTTTTAATTACCTGCTCACAGAAAAGGGATTTGTGAAGGAATCGTTTTATCATGAATGTAGTTTTACTGGAGGAATTTGAGAAAACCTGATGTAAAATAGATGTGTCGTTTACTTCACACACCGTACAGAAGTGTAAATATGTGTTGAGGACAGATAATCTTAAGGGGAGGGATCAGGAGGCTGGTAGTAAAAGGAGATATTTTTCTTGGGATATCTTTAGGGGATGGACCGGGAGGCTGGTAGTAAAATTGAGATATTTATCTTGGGATATCTTTAGGGGAGGGACCGAGAGGCTGGTAGTAAAAGGAAATATTTACCTCAGGATATCTTTAGGGGCGGGACCGGGAGGCTGGAATTAAAGGAAATATTTATCTCGGGTAATCTTTAGGGGAGGTACCGGGAGGCTGGTAGTAAAAGGAGATATTTACCTTGGGATATCTTAAAGGGGATGGATCGAGTGGCTTGTAGTGAAAGGAAATATTTACCTCAGGATATCTTTAGCGGCAGGACCGGGAGGCTGGTATTTAAAAGAGATATTTACCTCGGGATATCTTTAGGGGAGGGGCCGGGAGGCTGGTAGTTAAAGGAGATATTTACCTGAGGTAATCTTTAGGGGTAGGACCAGGAGGCTGGTATTTAAAAGAGATATTTACCTCGGATAATCTTTAGGGGAGGGACCGAGAGGCTGATAGTAAAAGGAGATATTTACCTGAGGTAATCTTTAGGGGTAGGACCAGGAGGCTGGTATTTAAAAGAGATATTTACCTTGGATAATCTTTAGGGGAGGGGCCGGGAGGCTGGTAGTTAAAGGAGATATTTACCTAAGTAATCTTTAGGGGAGGGACCGAGAGGCTGGTAGCAAAAGGAGAGATTTAACTGAGGTAATCTTTAGGGGAGGGACCGGGAGGCTGGTAGTAAAAGGAGATATTTACCGGCGGTACTCTTTAGGGGAGGGACCGGGAGGCTGGTAGTTAAAGGAGATATTTTCCTGAGGTAATCTTTAGGGGAGGGACCGAGAGGCTGATAGTAAAAGGAGATATTTACCTGAGGTAATCTTTAGGGGAGGGACCGAGAGGCTGGTATTTAAAAGAGATATTTACCTTGGATAATCTTTAGGGGAGGGGCCGGGAGGCTGGTAGTTAAAAGAGATATTTACCTGAGGTAATCTTTAGGGGTGGGACCGAGAGGCTGGTATTTAAAAGAGATATTTACCTTGGATAATCTTTAGGGGAGGGGCCGGGAGGCTGGTAGTTAAAAGAGATATTTACCTGAGGTAATCTTTAGGGGAGGGACCGGGAGGCTGGTAGTTAAAGGAGATATTTACCAGAGGTAATCTTTAGGGGAGGGACCGAGAGGCTGATAGTAAAAGGAGATATTTACCTGAGGTAATCTTTTGGGGAGGGACCGGGAGGCTGGTAGTTAAAGGAGATATTTACCAGAGGTAATCTTTAGGGGAGGGACCGAGAGGTTGGTAGTAAAAGGAGATATTTACCTGAGGTAATCTTTAGGGGAGGGGCCGGGAGGCTGGTAGTTAAAGGAGATATTTACCAGAGGTAATCTTTAGGGGAGGGACCGAGAGGCTGATAGTAAAAGGAGATATTTACCTGAGGTAATCTTTTGGGGAGGGACCGGGAGGCTGGTAGTTAAAGGAGATATTTACCAGAGGTAATCTTTAGGGGATGGATCGAGTGGCTTGTAGTGAAAGGAAATATTTACCTCAGGATATCTTTAGCGGCAGGACCGGGGGGCTGGTATTTAAAAGAGATATTTACCTCGGATAAGCTTTAGGGGAGGGGCCGGGAGGCTGGTAGTTAAAGGAGATATTTACCTCGGATAATCTTTAGGGGAGGGGCCGGGAGGCTGGTAGTTAAAGGAGATATTTTCCTGAGGTAATCTTTAGGGGAGGGACCGAGAGGTTGGTAGTAAAAGGAGATATTTACCTGAGGCAATCTTTAGGGGAGGGACCGGGAGGCTGGTAGTTAAAGGAGATATTTACCTGAGGTAATCTTTAGGGGAGGGACCGGGAGGCTGGTAGTTAAAGGAAATATTTACCAACTTCAAAGTTATGATTCCACTAAAGAAAAATATAAGTTTTATTCACTGCAGCAAAGGTTATCAGTTACCAAACCATCCAGGCCTCTGGGCGTTTGTCGGTGTGATACACACTCATTGTTGATCATACTGTATTAACATCTGAACAACAATAACTTATTGTCAAAGATTTGTATTAAATTCTCTCATACTTTAAAATGTAGATGTCTGTAGTGTGTGTTCTGTTAGATACTCAAATCAATCAGATACCAATTTTACACCTAACACATCTCTGTAGACCTGACCAGCTGGTCTCTTGCTAAATCTAAGCCAGGAATTTAAAACAAATCTGAACGAATGGCAATCTGACACTCTCTTGGGCATTCTTATATCACAGAATTCTTCATTTGACAGATTGGATGTGGTTGATGTCGCCCTCCAGGGGTGTTGTTGTACCCGTATTTCTGTAGCTGGTTATGGAGTCATCAGAGCACTTGGCTTCAGTTATTAGGTACAGTCAAACTTAGATGTACGAACTTTGCAGGTTAATCGGGGAAAATTTGAAACATCGGGACTTGGACTCACGAATATTGAACATCAAACACCAAAGTCATGCACATAAGGCAGATTGTGATTCCTCTGTGTTGAAACACAAGATAAGAAATTTAATTTTTAGGTCACCTGAGACAAAGTCTCAAGTGACCTATTGNGTATAAACATTCCTTTCGTAGACAGGAATTTTTGTTTGTCACATGTGGAGGTTTTCGTTTCTGCATGGTAACTGTCGGAAAACACCATATTTTGGCTATTTCTGCATAGCAACGCAAGTTTGTTGCTATGATAGGACATCTACGCATACACATTGGAAAAAACCTGCACCAAGAAAGATAGCCCTAATTCACCGATATGATGTTTATAACAGAAATCAGCAAATAAATTCAAGTTGAAATTTTTACTTTCTATGAGGCCAAAAATGACCCATTTAGCCTTTGGGTCTTTGAAGTTTGATTTTTAGTAGTTTGACTGTAATACATCTGACAGGGGGACGGAGGGTTCTACCCATTACATCGATATCACTGTGCATGTATATTACATTTACAGTTGTCTTTATTCCAGCATTTTGCAAAATCATTTTATGATGATGTTTTAATGAATTTGAAGAAATATTGAACAATATTAAGCAAAAATTAATTGAAAATAATTTTCATGTGAACTAAATAATAACAAATAGCATTTGATGTCGAGAGACAACATTGAGTGCAAGACAAGAACTTTTTTTTTTTTACAGAGCTTCTTACTGAATGAATTCATCATTTTTTTGAAGTCAATCTTGTGTAAAAGGACTAAAATAAAGTAGAAATGGATGGGTTTTTTTTTGAATGATCATTATTGATTGTAATAAAAAGAGACATTTTTTTTTTGAGTTTTCAGTTATTTGATGTTGACTGAGATGTCAAATATAGCATACATTAATAATAAGAACTCCCCGACCTTCATAATACACATTTGTCTTGTCGTATTTTTCGTGTCCGGCTTTTCAATATTGTAGTGTAAAATATAGTAACAATAGCACCCGTACGTGACGATGATATGTCAACACCGTAGTGTAAATTATAGTAACAATAGTACACGTACGTGACGATGATATGTCAACACCGTAGTGTAAATTATAGTAACAATAGTATACGTACTTGACGATGATATGTCAACACCGTAGTGTAAATTATAGTAACAATAGTACACGTACGTGACGATGATATGTCAACACCGTAGTGTAAGTTATAGTAACAATAGTACATGTACGTGACGATGATATGTCAACACTGTAGTGTAAGTTATAGTAACAATAGTACCCGTACGTGACGATGATATGTCAACACTGTAGTGTAAATTATAGTAACAATAGTACGCGTACGTGACGATGATGTGTCAACACCGTAGTGTAAGTTATAGTAACAATAGTACACGTACGAGACGATGATGTGTCAACACCGGAGTGTAAGTTATAGTAACAATAGAACATGTACGTGACGATGATAAGTCAACTCACGATATCAAGACTTCACTGATATGTCAACACCGTAGGGTAAATTATAGTAACAATAGTACACGTACGTGACGATGATATGTCAACTCCCGATATCAAGACTTCACTGGGAAATGTGTTATCACATGTACTTCAGAAATAAAGATTCTGATACAAAGACATACATTGACTCCTGGGAACACACTGACATGAGATTAGAGATATATGAAGCTCGTGGACTGATGTCTGTTTTGTGTACTGGCCTTTCAAGAACATGCTCTGTCAAGTAAATCATAATCTCATAAAAGCAGTGCACTAACTCTATGAAAATGATGTTTTTGAAAAAGATCAAGATACCTATGTGTGGGTGCACATGAGAATGGCATACCATGCGATAGCCTGTGGTTGCATGTACTCGACAGGTATATACTGTGTGATAGCCTGTGGTTGCATGTACCCGACAGGTATATCCCGTGCGATAGCCTGTGGTTGCATGTACCCGACAGGGATATACCGTGCGATAGCCTGTGGTTGCATGTACCCGACAGGTATATCCCGTGCGATAGCCTGTGGTTGCATGTACCCGACAGGGATATACCGTGCGATAGCCTGTGGTTGCATGTACCCGACAGGTATATACTGTGCTATAGCCTGTGGTTGCATGTACTCGACAGGTATATACCGTGCACAAGCGGGGTGTGGAAATAGATCGCGAGTCCCATGGGGACATGTTTGAAAGTAATTTTGGTTCCATAAACAAACAATAAATTGTTTTAATTGTTGGTATTTTGTTGTGGATGAAACAATTTGTATATATTTATTTTAATTTTATATACATGTAAAGGGAGATAACTGTCATTGTGTGAATAGAATCCCAAGCAAAAAAGTTACGATATTTTCTTTTCAAGGAAGATTGTAAAATGTAAAACAATTGAATTATAAAGACATTGTATATCTTATTAAATTTTTCACACTTTTTGTATAAAACTGTATGTCATGTTGGGGTTAAGCTTATAGGTAATCACTCTAACTGTACAATTTCACTTTGTATAACATATGTTTAACATATATTGTGATAAATCAAATATTTGTAGGGTTCAAATTAGCAAAGCTTATTTTCAGAGTCAACAGGGGAACATACAAGCTGAATAGTAACAATGGCCGTTGTTCTATGTCGGTATGTGGTATCATAGCTACTAGACAAATTACAAGGCAGTGGTGTATTGAATTTTTCATTTTCACTACTTTGAATTAATTAAAATTTTAATACTTTTCAAAATTTGTCAAATTCCTGACACATGTCTGTCTTATTGTTTCTCTGTGGAGTGGCTAGTGGCGTGACCTGTTTACGTGATGACCAATAAATGTCCTGAAGTCCACATAGGTCAGTTAGTTTATTTCGCCATTTTCTGGGGACCTGTTTCTGAAGATTAATCTGCGTTTTATGGCCATTTTTCTCTCCTTCAGAAGCGGAGTAGACACATCCACAATTGGTCAGTGTTGATACAATCAGATATGTATAACAGACTGGTCAGTCCAGTCGGTCACTCACACTGTCATCTGGCCAACACTGGTCAGTCCAGTCGATCACTCACACTGTCATCTGGCCAACACTGGTCAGCTGTGTAGCTACTTGGTGATGTGGTATTAAACTCTTTAACCCCTGAAGTTTTATAATCAACTATTCCAACCTTTGAACTGGAAGAGTTAAAATGTGTCTTCAGGGGTGAATGAGTAAACTGAAGATACGGTAAATACTATATCTTAATTCAGTAAGTGGAACTGTTGGTAGCTTGGTATTGTAGTAGAGATTATAAAGTGTTGTAGGCAATTTGCTGACACAGTCATTTGAAATGTTTCTCAGGGAACTGTTGGTAGCTTGGTATTGTAGTAGAGATTATCAAGTGTTGTAGGCCATTTCCTGACACAGTTATTTGAAATGTTTCTCAGGGAAATGTTGAGGCCACTTGGACCTTTTTTTTAATTTAATTTTTGAAATCTTAGACCTTGTATGTTTTCACAAGTATTCCTAGAGATGAGTGCATGGATCTCTTACGCAATGTATCTGGTGTTGTATAGAAGGCCGTGGTGCCAGCTTGGAGGAAAACGTGCCGCCATTTGATCATCGTAAGACTTCACCTATTACAGGAAGAGTGGCCTAAGTGAGGAACATTAGACAGGCTTCCCGCGCTTATCTTATCAATTTCACCAACATCACATTGCTCTCAGACTTGCTTTGTCGGTGATGACACCACCGACAGGTCAGTTTGGTGTCCATGTCACAAACACCTTACCGCCAATCTTCTTTATCATTGCAAGCAAATATTATGTAAAAATATATTCTGATCACAGAAAAATAATCACATTCCTTGGTTATTAGAAAATGTTCATGAAGCCAATCTGATATTTGAGATCTTGTATAAGTTTTTAAAGTCCAAACGATTCAAACCTGAAAGAAAATGATGTTATTTTTATTGAATTTTACTGAAGTTGTTTGTAAGGTGCCTTGACATTTTTCAGACTTGACATATTATACATGACTTGTGTCACACTCGTAGTTTGGCAGACGGAACCGGTGTTACTTTGCGTACAGGAAATACTTCTCATAGGAGTCAAATTTGTTAAAATACATAACTTCTTTTGAATAACCTGAAGAGACACTGGGTAATGATACTTGGCCAGTAGCATGCCAGAATAAAGGGTTATCAAATCTGTTCAAAAGAATGACCTTGACCCAATTTCAAGGTCACATGACTCAATTGTGTCTTATCCTGTTTTGGCCTCAGTTTGTCTTTGAAGTTTTGACTAGTATTCTAATATATAATGCTGAAAACCCTTGGTAAATTCTGGTGCAAATGATTGGTGCAAATGTTGAAATTGCAATAAAAATTGAATCAATAACTTTTACTAGAATAGCAATATTTGTCATAGAGGTTCCTTAGGGGTCAACAATGGTTGTATGGGAGTCGAAACAGAATTATTTTAAAGTTTTCTCCAGTTTTAACATTCACTAATAGGTGAGATACTGCTGTTCTCAAAGCGCTCGTTTAGCTGTTGCTGTTTTTTTGTAATCGTGATGACTTAATGCCAACAGTGTGCATGTGGATGAATATTCAAACAGAAATTAATTTGAAAAAATGCGCTGAAGTTTTTATGTCTTTTAGAACATCAATTAGGCATTAATAACCAGGAATAGAGTGCACATACGACTTTAAACTGATTTAGGTGTAATTAAGGCTTGGTATTGGCCGGTTTACAGTTTGGTAGACAATCCGAGTAAGTCAGTAAGCTGGCCTAGTGGTGATTGTTCTCCACATCATTGACACGCTCCCTGGCTGCAGGCTTCAGAAACTATCACTTAGCCAAGTCATTCATGGAAAATAAACAGAAATCCAATTCCTTAAAGAGTGCTTTTTGTGGATGAAGTCATTTTGTCACTCGGAGGATTTTGATTGCCCCACCCGCTACATATCACAGTCTGTTATCAAACAAATACAGACAAACTCGATACAACTCAATTCTTTTGCAATTAACGTGGTAGCCATTTTACGGGCAGTGTACGTATGTATTGAATAGGCTTATGGCCATGCAGGTCTGACATTAAAGGATCTTCTGAATTAAAGAGACAGCCTTTCTAGATACCTTTAATAATGGTAGAGAGAGATAGAGGGGTAAGTATTGACATCTGTTGAAGTGACCCAGGACATCATGGTGCTTGATATACACTTGGGCGGCTGCTAATACACTTGTAATTGTAGGAGAAAACCTTTGTATGAGAGAGGACAAAATTCTGTTCACTAGAAGATTTTTAGGTCACCTGAGCTTTAGCTCAAGTGGCCTATTGCTATCCGTTTTCGTCCTTCGTCGTCCGTCGTCCATTGTCCGTTAACATTTTACATTTCAAACTTAAAGTCAAGTTCTGCTGGGCCGATTGAACTGAAAGTTGGTAGGAATGATCGCCTCATGGTCCTGACAAAGTTAAGTGAACATTATACTTAACTATTTTTTACTCAAATTGGTACATATTTCAACAACAAAAATAAATACTGTAAGACTCAGGTGACCGTTAAGGCCCATGGGCCTCTTGTTATGATATAACACTGGTCTCTGCATATAACGCTCTCAGACAGAATAGCTATATCCTCTCCCAGATACTTTCATCGTCAGTCATCCTCTCAGACAGAATAGCTATATCCTCTCCCAGATACTTTCATCGTCAGTCATCAATTGCTATAGTACTTGCTTCCCAACAGAATTTAGTTTGCATTTAGTTTGCAAATATCATGAATAAATATTGGGTTTGAGATTAATCAGAAATTCATTGTTAGATCAAACAGTTTTTTGTTGTAATTCAAAAGGCATCACTGTAGTGCATTATGGGTCGTGGTAGGTGCAGACTTGACCAAGCCTCGGCTCAAACAGCCGGGACAGATGTCAGCGCCACCTAGTGATGGGCAACGGAGCTATACTGTTGTCATTGCTGGTCCCTATGATGACATGCTAGATGTTATAATTACTGTCAGATTATTTGTTACAGTGTTTTATGAAACACTTTCTCAACCATCACTTAGCCATGCCAGTGTCTGTAATTGGTGTTATTAAATGAGGTACAGAATGACTGGCACAGAATCTAAATGAGGTACAGAATGACTGGCACAGACTCAATGTGAGGTACATAATGACTGGCACAGATTCTAAATGAGGTACAGAATGACTGGCACGGATTCTAAATGAGGTACAGAATGCCTGGCGCATATAATAAATGAGGTACAGAATGACTGGCACAGACTCAATGTGAGGTACAGAATGACTGGCACAGATTCAATGTGAGGTACAGAATGACTGGCACATATTATAAATGAGGTTCAGAATGACTGGCACATATTATAAATGAGGTACAGAATTACTGGCACAGATTCAATATGAGGTACAGAATGACTGACACTGATTATAAATGAGGTACAGAATGACTGGCACAGCTAACAAATGAGGTACAGAGTGACAGGCACAGATTCTAAATGAGGTACAGAATGAATGGCACAGATTCTTAATGAGGTACAGAATGACTGGCACAGATTATAACTGAGGGACAGGATGACTGGCACATTTTATAAATGAGGTACAGAATGACTGGCACAGATAAAAAATGAGGTACAGAATGACTGGCACAGATTATAAATGAGGTACATAATGACTGGCACAGATTCTAAATGAGGTACAGAATGACAGGCACAGATTCTAAATGAGGTACAGAATGACTGGCCCGGATTCTAAATGAGGTACAGAATGACTGGCACATATTATAAATGAGGTTCAGAATGACTGGCACATATTATAAATGAGGTACAGAATGACTGACACTGATTCTAAATGAGGTACAGAATGACTGACACTGATTCTAAATGAGGTACAGAATGACTGGCACATATAATAAATGAGGTACAGAGTGACAGGCACAGATTCTAAATGAGGTACAGAATGAATGGCACAGATTCTTAATGAGGTACAGAATGACTGGCACATATAATAAATCAGGTACATAATGACTGGCACAGACTCAATGTGAGGTACATAATGACTGGCACAGATTATAAATGAGGTACAGAATAACTGGCACAGATTCAATATGAGGTACAGAATGACTGACGCTGATTATAAATGAGGTACAGAATGACTGGCACAGCTAACAAATGAGGTACAGAGTGACAGGCACAGATTCTAAATGAGGTACAGAATGAATGGCACAGATTCTTAATGAGGTACAGAATGACTGGCACAGATTCTAAATGAGGTACAGAATGACAGGCACAGATTCTAAATGAGGTACAGAATGACTGGCCCGGATTCTAAATGAGGTACAGAATGACTGGCACATATAATAAATGAGGTACAGAATGACTGGCACAGACTCAATGTGAGGTACATAATGACTGGCACAGATTCTAAATGAGGTACAGAATGACAGGCACAGATTCTAAATGAGGTACAGAATGACTGGCCCGGATTCTAAATGAGGTACAGAATGACTGGCACATATTATAAATGAGGTTCAGAATGACTGGCACATATTATAAATGAGGTACAGAATGACTGGTAGTCAGATTCTTAATGAGGTACAGAATGACTGGCACAGATTCTAAATGAGGTACAGAATGACTGGCCCGGATTCTAAATGAGGTACAGAATGACTGGCACATATAATAAATCAGGTACATAATGACTGGCACAGACTCAATGTGAGGTACATAATGACTGGCACAGATTCTAAATGAGGTACAGAATGACAGGCACAGATTCTAAAGGAGGTACAGAATGACTGGCACAGATTCTAAATGAGGTACAGAATGACTGGCACGGATTCTAAATGAGGTACAGAATGCCTGGCGCATATAATAAATGAGGTACAGAATGACTGGCACATACTCAATGTGAGGTACAGAATAACTGGCACAGATTCAATGTGAGGTACAGAATGACTGGCACATATTATAAATGAGGTTCAGAATGACTGGCACATATTATAAATGAGGTACAGAATTACTGGCACAGATTCAATATGAGGTACAGAATGACTGGCACATATTATAAATGAGGTTCAGAATGACTGGCACATATTATAAATGAGGTACAGAATGACTGGCCCAGATTCAATATGAGGTACAGAATGACTGGCACAGATTATAAATGAGGTACAGAATGACTGGCACATCTAACAAATGAGGTACAGAGTGACAGGCACAGATTCTAAATGAGGTACAGAATGACTGGCACAGATTCTTAATGAGGTACAGAATGACTGGCACATATAACAAATGAGTTACAGAATGACAGGCACAGATTCTAAATGAGGTACAGAATGACTGGCACAGATTATAAATGAGGTACAGAATGACTGGCACATATAACAAATGAGGTACAGAATGACAGGCACAGATTCTAAATGAGGTACAGAATGACTGGCACAGATTCTAAATGAGGTACAGAATGACTGGCACAGATTATAAATGAGGTACAGAATGACTGGCACAGATTCTAAATGAGGTACAGAATGACAGGCACAGATTCTAAATGAGGTACAGAATGACTGAGTTTTCATGTACTAAAAATACCCTTCACTCCTACATGATCACCCCTATATTAGTTTAGGTGGTTATATAACTGCACTGAACTCAGTTTAAGTTAGAATATAAACATGTTTTATTAGATGTAAATGTTTATCACGATTAAGATCAGGAGCTTTACCTCCTGCGGGTAATTTAATGCGATATATTTTGAAGACCCCAAGGTAAATGGAAGGAAAAGACAACTTTATGAGAGTAACTTGTAATTAGAGTTTAGGTACAGACGACCGTTCAGGATTGCGTTTCTCAATAAAACGTGTATTACAGGGCTGATCAGAAATAATGCCGGTATTTTTGGCGATAGGATAACCTGATAGCTACGATAACATCACGCTGGAAATCAAATAAGAAATTAGTCGTTAATAATTCTCCGCTTGGAAAAGGCTAGTTTACTTAACGTGGTGGTTCTCTACCACTGACGGTGTAGCCGAGCTTTGGTCCCATTGTTTCCTTATTATGTCCTCAAAAGAGAAGTATGTTGACAAATTTCAGCATGAAACCTGATTCAGTGATTGTATTGATTATTTTGGCAAAGTGAAGAAAAAGAAGAGAGCCACTTGTTGAAATTTGCTGCATTGGTGACAGTGTTGATCAGGAGAACTGTCCTTGTACGGAGGAGTCGTTCCGATGAGTATCATCCGTCTTCATTACTTAAAGCTGATGGTCATTAACGTTTCCGGATCCTCTTATGTCCACGGAGCAGTGTAGGTTTCGTGTCGGCTTGACCGACCGTCGGATATATATCCGACCACCTCCGGTGATGAGAGATTTTACTTAATGCGGTAATTCCTACAGTACAGGTATAGAGAAAACAACTAGAGATGGATATCCACAGACTTAAGGGAGATTCTAGATTGTTCAAAATAGTTTGAAAGTTAATTTAAGAACAGTGATTAGTTCTGGCATCAGATTGAAATGCTGTAAGAATTTAATATTTCACACATTTAAAATGAAATATCTTTGAACGGCAATTACAGATTGTGTGTGATAGCTGGAAAAGCTGGTCACAGTTCTGCAGTCAGAATTAAAAAAAAACAATCTTTCAACGTTGAAGCGCCTCTTTATGTAAAAACACAACAGGTGTCAAAATTAGGATTGACAGCCTCACTCATGGGACATACTCCAGGGACAACATGATGGGAAGGATGAGTGGCATGATGGGAAAGAATGAGTGGCATGATGGGAAAGAATGAGTGGCATGATGGGAAAGAATGAGTGGCATGATGGGAAAGAATAGCTGGAAATATTTTGGTCTGAGGAAAGGTGGAATGATGGGAAAGATAGGTGGCAGGAATGATCAAATGAAGAAAGGGAGGAATGATGAAAAAAGAATTGGAATGATCAGAAAACAGATATCAAATTTAATGTGGCTACTGAGGGAAATTGTAGGGTTATAGCCACTGCTATCAACGTAGATTTATTATTGATATCACAATTCACATTATTTATGACACCTTGATTCACGGAAAGATTATGTATTAGTTTTGAAACCACAATTGATAGAAACTACGATTACCCTGTATATATGGTGTCTTTTGTGACATCTTGTTTGTAAAAACACTTTTTAACATGGTTAAAAGAAATTTCAAAACATCAATGGAAATTCTGTGATCTGATTCACCTGTACTGAGAGACTTGTGGAGAGTTACAGTTTTAATCTGACAGATTAATGGCTAACTGCAGGTAGTCACATTTAACTCACACCCTACAACACAATCCCTAACAATTCTTTACAGCCTGTATATGGGGACAAAAAGCAGCCCCTTTCCCAGTCATATTACAGTATTGCTCGCTCTCTCAATAAAGAATCATCCCTGAATTTAGAATCTTTTTTTTTCACCTCTAGCAGAACACAATTTTATTTTCTATTTTCCTGATAGCAATACTTTGGAACAAAGACAAAATTTGTCATTTCAATATGATGCCATTTTTTCAAGATAAAAGGTGGAAATTTCCAGAATACCTGTAGAATTCAGCGTTACTGGACTTTTCTCATTTTGTTGGGAAAACAATTAAACTAATGAAACTGAAACTCCAGAATCAGCCAACAATATTTGGGGTAAATGTTCCAAAACGCTACAGGCTAACCAACTGCAGCTGTATGGCTGCTATTTGAAATACGGAATTAATTTGATTCCCATTAATTGGTCAATAAAATAAGGTTGGTTGTTTTGATAGAGTGGCCCTACCCACAGAACCTTGAGGAAGAAGAGTGATGGGTTGTCCATGTCTGTCAATGAGAATGTCTATTTAACTCCATCAAAAGTCAGACTAGAAAACATGTTCATTTCACACAACTGACAGACAGCTTACTGTAGGTGTCAGCGCCCTAATCTGGCCGCTGTTAGTGAGGATAACTTGTGAAGTAGCTTCAGTTCAAATTTCAGTCTAGTTCTTTGGAAACGTAGTTCAGAACAATAAATTCATTGTCGTGAAATGATGTTTCTTTATGGAATTTGATTGATTTTGTTGGTGGTTTGGTGATGGTGACGATGGTATAGAACAGTATAACCCAGAGCTTCGGGTTGTTAATGATGATTGTCCATCATATAGGCGCTCAGATGTAAAAGGAACCCATCTGTATTTCTATGTAGACAAACTGGTGGGCAGACATTTACACAAACTATGTCGTGATCTACAGTGTCGGAGCATCAGCTAGCAAGTATTTCTGTAACTTTCATGTTTTGACAAATCAGTTTTATAGATTATAGGTTTCCAGTAAAGCCCATTATCTTTACGAAATAGTAGGCACAATTGGTTTTGATTTGTGGAATCGCTGATATGTGAAATCTCAGCCAAGGACACACAAAATTAATCCTAAACATGAGCTTGTATCTGTTAATTTGTTAAGGTTATTTTTCACTGGTTTGTTGGTCTATTGTCCGTATCTGCATACGATCCCAGACATCTTGTGTCATGTGGGATGACTGTTGTTTGTGTGGAGGGTGAGAAATGTGATCAGACTTCACATCATTCTTGTTGAAACTCCGTAATTGTCTAGAATCAAGCAGCCTCAACCCCATCCCTGATCCCTCAGCCCCGACCTTCTACCAGGTAGAGTTAAGCTCTGTGTCTGTGAGTTGATGGTTCACTGTCTGTCCACCCTCTACCAGGCAGAGTTAAGCTCTGTGTCTGTGAGTTGATGGTTCACTGTCTGTCCACCCTCTACCAGGCAGTGTTAAGCTCTGTGTCTGTGAGTTGATGGTTCACTGTCTGTCCACCCTCTACCAGGCAGTGTTAAGCTCTGTGTCTGTGAGTTGATGGTTCACTGTCTGTCCACCCTCTACCAGGCAGTGTTAAGCTCTGTGTCTGTGAGTTGATGGTTCACTGTCTGTCCACCCTCTACCAGGCAGTGTTAAGCTCTGTGTCTGTGAGTTGATGGTTCACTGTCTGTCCACCCTCTACCAGGCAGTGTTAAGCTCTGTGTCTGTGAGTTGATGGTTCACTGTCTGTCCACCCTCTACCAGGCAGTGTTAAGCTCTGTGTCTGTGAGTTGATGGTTCACTGTCTGTCCACCCTCTACCAGGCAGTGTTAAGCTCTGTGTCTGTGAGTTGATGGTTCACTGTCTGTCCACCCTCTACCAGGCAGTGTTAAGCTCTGTGTCTGTGAGTTGATGGTTCACTGTCTGTCCACCCTCTACCAGGCAGTGTTAAGCTCTGTGTCTGTGAGTTGATGGTTCACTGTCTGTCCACCCTCTACCAGGCAGTGTTAAGCTCTGTGTCTGTGAGTTGATGGTTCACTGTCTGTCCACCCTCTACCAGGCAGTGTTAAGCTCTGTGTCTGTGAGTTGATGGTTCACTGTCTGTCCACCCTCTACCAGGCAGTGTTAAGCTCTGCGTCTGTGAGTTGATGGTTCACTGTCTGTCCACCCTCTACCAGGCAGAGTTAAGCTGTGTGTCTGTGAGTTGATGGTTCACTGTCTGTCCACCCTCTACCAGGCAGTGTTAAGCACTGTGTCTGTGAGTTGATGGTTCACTGTCTATCCACCCTTTAACAGTCAGTATTTTTTTCAAACAATTTCTCAAGAACCATAAACCTTAACTTTTGTGTCGCCTGCGAAAAGCTGGTGACACAAAGGCATTGCTAAGGTCTGAAGGTCAAAGGTCAAGGTCACTGTTACTATAAATAGATAATCTGTTTTCGTGCGATAACTTGAGTTTCCTTTGGCCGATCAAACTCAAATGTCATGCAGTGCTTCCTTACCAAAAGTGCTTGCTTGGAATTGCTTTTCACGTCCGAAGGTCAAAGGTCAAGGTCACTGTTACTATAAATAGAAAATCTGTTTTCGTGTGATAACTTGAGTTTCCTTTGGCCGATCATACTCAAACTTCATACAGTGCTTTCTTACAAAAGTGCTTGCTTGGGATTGCTTTTCAGGTCCGAAGGTCAAAGGTCAAGGTCACTGTTACTATAAATAGAAACTTCACTAAAACTATACTAGACGGCTTCGATCTACCACTTGACTCACCGTGTATACCTCTGAAATGCCGTCTTACTCCAAATGTTATTGACAACACTAGCTGTTTAACATCATAATCCACAAGTTTATTCATTTATGGGAAACCATCCGACAAATCGTACAAATTAACCTTGGAATTGAGACAATGAGTTTCCATAGCAAGTTCCTTAAAACTCAGAGTAATCTTCCCAGAATAACAGATTATATAACAAAATGATGCCATCCAAAAACATAATCTATGATTATTGCTTATACTTTTAACATTATTTCTTGAAATGAAAAGTGTATCTTTATCTTCGTAATCTCCCAGCTTCCTGAGCAGGCGACACATCCACTTCCGTGGAATTTTTGTTATAGTCAATATATTTGGCCTGCAGAATTGTGGAGTTCTCAAAGGCTATCAGATTTGTTCAGATAAATGACCTTGACATATACCTATATTCCAAATATCCGGTAGTTTCCTTGTCTACAAACTGATTGATCGGTTAAATGTTAACATTCGCATGTTTTCTTTTTTTAAATGTGTGATATTCCTCAAGCCCCAGCCAAATTATTATCTTAAGTTACTTCTGAACCTGATGAGATTTATTTTCCTGCTAGCTATATTGTTTTGAG
The DNA here is from genome assembly GCF_002113885.1 of Mizuhopecten yessoensis. Classification (NCBI taxonomy): domain Eukaryota; kingdom Metazoa; phylum Mollusca; class Bivalvia; order Pectinida; family Pectinidae; genus Mizuhopecten; species Mizuhopecten yessoensis. The sequence goes on along the minus strand of NW_018406293.1, from coordinate 143,881 downwards.
ACATTGACACTGATAATTGTTACAATATCTGTCATTGGATGTGATATTCTTAATTCAACGCAACATGCAGTTCGTCTAAGAATAGTTCAAAACAGCACAGTGAAAGAGTCCAGGTGATTGTGATCATTGGTAGTTACTGACAGTTTTATATCTGCTGTATCAATCAGGGTAGCACAGAATCTTGTAAGCTATCAGCAGAGGAAGCTTATTTCAACACCGGAAACATTTCCATCGATCAAGGATTTAATACCGCACAGTGTAACGGCTATAAAGATGTCTGATTGGTATCATGTAGAAATCAGAATTGATATGGTTTTTTGAAGAGGCTAGACTACAAATTACTTAACCATCTTAAAGTCTTAAAGTCTAATAAATCCCAGATGTGTGCATAAATTACTTGTCAAAGAGTTTACTTATCGGAGAAAATAATAATGTGAATGTTATGAAGTTTGGTTGGAATTTCTGAAACAATCTTTCTTATTCATGATGTTTAAATATATGACAGTTTGGCAGCCGTACTGGGTAGAAGAATACACTGTGGGTTTCTGTGGGGCGGACAAGTTATTGATTCCAAAGACTGATTGTAAAGAAAAGAACAATGCACACTTTGTAGATAAATATTAAACTGTATATACACATCATTTATTATATAATGTCTGCAGGACTGGTATTTCAGCAATTACTCAATTAATATTCAACAAAGCAATTACTTAATTAATATTCAACAAATTTTCGCAAGAATGTTTATCAGAGTGACTTCCATGAAAACTTTACATGGAATGTATGGGTTTCTAAATATTTCCTTCCCTCCATCTGTCAATTCATCCAAAATTAATTTTCTCTAAAAGACAATTTTGTTGAATAGAATTAATCTTTGATAACAAATTAAGCACTACACTATACAAAGACTAAGGTGAAGTTTGAAGGTGAGCAAACTGGATCTAATTAGCATACTTTTCTCTGGTCAACTGACACACTTCAGTTTTCATAAAATAACTTTGCTTGATTATTGTTTGATTTTGATGAAACTAATGGTAATTAGGGTGAACATATACAATATACAAAGACTATCGGCTAAGTGTGGATGTACAATAAACAAGGACTATCGGCTAAGTGTGGATTTACCATATACAAAGACTATATAGGCTAAGTGTGGATGTACAATTTACATTAGACTATTGGCTAAGTGTGGATGTACATGTACAATATACAAAGACTATTGGCTATAAGTGTGGATGTACAATATACAAAGACTATAGGCTAAGTGTGTATGTACAATATACAAAGACTATCGGCTAAGTGTGGATGTAAAATATACAAAGACTATATAGGCTAAGTGTGGATGTACAATATACAAAGACTATCGGCTAAGTGTGGATGTACAATATACAAAGACTATCGGCTAAGTGTGGATGTACAATATACAAAGACTATCGGCTAAGTGTGGATGTACAATATACAAAGACTATCGGCTAAGTGTGGATGTACAATATACAAAGACTATCGGCTAAGTGTGGATGTACAATATACAAAGACTATCGGCTAAGTGTGGATGTACAATATACAAAGACTATCGGCTAAGTGTGGATGTACAATATACAAAGACTATCGGCTAAGTGTGGATGTACAATATACAAAGACTATCGGCTAAGTGTGGATGTACAATATACAAAGACTATCGGCTAAGTGTGGATGTACAATATACAAAGACTATCGGCTAAGTGTGGATGTACAATATACAAAGACTATCGGCTAAGTGTGGATGTACAATATACAAAGACTATCGGCTAAGTGTGGATGTACAATATACAAAGACTATCGGCTAAGTGTGGATGTACAATATACAAAGACTATCGGCTAAGTGTGGATGTACAATATACAAAGACTATCGGCTAAGTGTGGATGTACAATATACAAAGACTATCGGCTAAGTGTGGATGTACAATATACAAAGACTATCGGCTAAGTGTGGATGTACAATATACAAAGACTATCGGCTAAGTGTGGATGTACAATATACAAAGACTATCGGCTAAGTGTGGATGTACAATATACAAAGACTATCGGCTAAGTGTGGATGTACAATATACAAAGACTATCGGCTAAGTGTGGATGTACAATATACAAAGACTATCGGCTAAGTGTGGATGTACAATATACAAAGACTATCGGCTAAGTGTGGATGTACAATATACAAAGACTATCGGCTAAGTGTGGATGTACAATATACAAAGACTATCGGCTAAGTGTGGATGTACAATATACAAAGACTATCGGCTAAGTGTGGATGTACAATATACAAAGACTATCGGCTAAGTGTGGATGTACAATATACAAAGACTATCGGCTAAGTGTGGATGTAAAATATACAAAGACTATCGGCTAAGTGCACGTGTGGATGAACAATAACAAAGACTATCGGCTAAGTGTGGATGTACAATATACAAAGACTATCGGCTAAGTGTGGATGTACAGTATACAAAGACTATCGGCTAAGTGTGGATGTACAATATACAAAGACTACCCAGGGGAAAAAAAGGTACATTTGAGGTACACTTTTTGGGGTACCAAAGGCATGCCTTAGGTATATCTAAGGCATGCCTTAGGTACATTTTGGGGTATCGGCTAAGTGTGGATGCACAATTTACAAAGACTATCGGTTACTGCAGACGTTGGCACTAAAGTTTTCAGTTTCCACATCTCTTACAGATATAATAGGTTGTGTAAATTCAATGCATGTGAGATTAAGTACATCAGGTTGTGTATATTACTATATTACACTTTATATGACAAAACATGCTATCAACAAGTTTATTATGTTTATTGCAGTAACCCAACCTAACATTTAATGATGATTAAATGCAATTAGATTGATAAAACAATTACCAGCCCTCTCTGTCATTGTGTCCCAAGATTTCACAAAGAGCAGGTGTAAAAGATAAACAGCATTTTCCAAATCGTCAGTGATACTATCGTCATTGATTGATCTGAATCCCACGAACCTGAGAACCACCAGACTTGCAGCAGGGAAAATGGAAACATGTATCTGATGTTTGTTTACCTTTAGAAAATTTCAGGAGCATCATGGAATAATATTAATTTCTGTTTTAAATACATGTCTCAGAAAAAATGCCTTAATTTCAAAGCACTGTTGATCTGTAAGTTTTAAGGTGATTTGTCCTGAATTTGGAAGTAACTCTCAGACATTTGAAGTGGACTTCCATATTGATGGGATGTGTTTTATAACTGAACTATTTTTGTAACACTTGACCTCCATACAATGCCCTGAAAAATCGTCAAAAACGGTCGCTTGGCAATATTGATGCTACGACTGTTAGAAAATTGGAAGATATTGATTCTTTACAATCCAGTATTGATGTTAAAACCTGAGAGATCCGTTTTTAATCAACTACATGTATTAATGTTCATGAAAATGGACTGTTTTTTTTAAAAATAAACAGAGTAAGTATATAAACCTTCAATCAGTGTCTAATATGAGCGCAGATTAATTTTGTAGCCTCTACATTTGACCTAGATTTGATTCAGGCCTGAATTCAGGAGGAAATGGGGGTTATAGTTAGGATGACAATGTGACACTTATCGGGATAGATCTATATGAAATCCATAATCAGGTTCTGTACAAAAGTAAAGATTAAATTAGATCCGGTTGTCATGGTAACAGAGGAAATGAATCCAAGATGGCAGGGATTTGTAGGATTGTTGGCTGTGTTTCTTGCACAGATCGACTCCTGACTAGATTACAACTGGAAGAGAATTTTTCGTATACCCTGAGAAGATTTAAGTGGATAATTTAAAATGTAATGCTGATGTAATAGTATCTGACCTAGGTTAAACTATTTTATATACAATTTTACTGTGCTGTCAGCACAGAGAAAACTCTGGGGGCATAGTATTACAAAAAGAATTGCTTCATGGCATGGTACTCAGCCATTTACTGCTAATTTTGCTGAAAAAAGCCCCTGGTTAAATCTCCATGTTTATATCGGATATAGAATGGCACAGAGCTATTTATAAACCTAAGGGTCCACGGTGCAGATGAAAGAATATGGTAATGTTTACTTAGAAAACACTTAAAGACTTGAGTAACAAGAACTGTTTGTCTAACCAGCATCAGAACGTCCTTACCAACCTTAATGGGCAGTCGCACTTGTGTTGCAGAATGTATTGTAAAATAGCTAAATCAACAACATCCACCCATAGGATGTTTGCACTGAATCTCTTAACAACCTGCCGATATCTGAACGGAAATATTTACTTACAGGTTTTAGAAAAGATATATAATATACCACTTGATGCCGAATTGTAAGCTTGCGAGACATATTATCGAATCCAAACTGATAATACTCTCAGAAATCATCCCAGATTTTTATAAAATGCTGTTTGACTACAAATCTTTATCAGTTTCTCATAATTCATTGCAGATAAACTGATGATACAAGGGAACTAGTCATTGCTGACCTCAGAATGATCCCCCACCATTTATTGATCTTGACAAGGAGGTGTAAAGCATGTTTATACACCTGCATGGCCAAATTATTATATCAATGACCACTTTCCACCTCCATGCCAGGAGAGCTCCAGATTTGTTTATATTAGGAGGTGATCACCCTGTTAAGACAAGTATCAATATTGATTCACATGAAAAGTGAAATAAATTAGTCCGGTACTTGGCTGATTATTTTGTCCTAATGATGCCCCACACATGTACTGCAACATTTACATTCCCTTTCCTTTTTAGAATTCCATTTGTTAGCTCTGTCAAGAGTTCAAACATAATGATGACCCTGCCAAGATTATATTTCAAACAATATTTTTATCTGCCAACAGCCATCCACTCTTTTGATGCAAAATGTTTAGCTTGAAACAAACTTAAGTATATATCTTCAAGTAATACATGAAATATAATCAAACTTATATATATAACTGTAATCAATTATTCCCAAAGATTCACATAATAATATGAATAATTACTTAAAAAGTTAGCTTATGTGAGAGCCACATGATCACATGCCTGGCTGATTTAAGGGCTACATGAAGTGCCTGGCTAGCTGATTTAAAGGCTACATGAAGTGCCTGGCTGATTTAAGGGCTACATGATGTGCCTGGCTGATTTAAGGGCTATATGATGTGCCTGGCTGATTTAAGGGCTACATGATCGTGGCTGGCTGATTTTAGGGCTACATGATGTACCTGGCTGATTTAAGGGCTACATGATGTGCCTGGCTGATTTAAAGGCTACATGATGTGCCTGGCTGATCATGATTTAAGGGCTACATGATCGTGGCTGGCTGATTTAGGGATGCATGATGTGCCTGGCTGATTTTAGAGCTACATGACGTGCCTGGCTGATTGTAGGGTTATATGATGTGCCTGTGGCTGATTAATGGGCTACATGATTATGACATGCCTGGCTGATTGTAGGGTTATATGACGTGCCTGGCTGATTGTAGGGTTATATGACGTGCCTGGCTGATTGAAGGGCTACATGATTATGACGTGCCTGGCTGATTGAAGGGCTACATGATTATGACGTGCCTGGCTGATTGTAGGGTTATATGACATGCCTGGCTGATTGAAGGGCTACATGATTATGACGTGCCTGGCTGATTGTAGGGTTATATGACGTGCCTGGCTGATTGAAGGGCTACACGATTATGACGTGCCTGGCTGATTCAATTAAGGTCTATGTTGAACATTGCTGTTGGTGTGTACACTTATTCTAATTACTTGTAGGGAGCATGGGTAAGTCTGTAAATCCTGTCGTCTCTCTGGATGTGTGTAGGTAAACATCCTACACACATAAGGATGTGAATATAATGGTTCATACGTGTACATATTAACATTAATGACCGAACTTACAGTTACGGCCAAAGTTGTCTTCAGACGACCTGCTGTAACCATTTCTGGTTCATCGTCACAGGGGAGAAAAAAATCACTAGACATTAAAAGGCGACTTAAAACAAAATGATAAGGTTACCATTAATGTTTTATATACCCTTGTTTATCATCAGCTTACAAAACCAGTCATTACTGGAGTTGTCTGAGATTTCAGATATATATTCCTCATGGAACTGATTGGAACAAAACAATATTTCCTCTTCTGATCATCAACAGAGATTCCTTTTTGTTGCCTTTGAGATATAATAGAGATCCTGTTACGCTACATTGCCTTGGCCATCTATAACCTGTCCATAGACAGACTGACGTTTGCTGTGAATGTCACGTACAACAAAACCACTTCATTGTCCATGTGGTTTACATGCTAAGGTCATTGTAATTGTTTGACCTTTTTGTCAAAAGGACATTTGTAGGTGAGACCATGCCTTGTATAATAATAGTCTCTTGGTCTGTCGCAAAGTAAGCTTCGTCGCAGACAGGACAATTTCTCAAAGTTTACCGGGCGAGTTCGCCGCTTGCTCAATCTGATAAAAGTTGTTTCTCTACTAGCATCTTTTGGAGCAGCCTGATTTTGAGACTTTCAATCTTTTACCAGTTGTCTAGACATCTGGGACTATGGCTAATAGAGTTTAAAATCTTTGTGGACTATTGTGTTGTAAGGAGCCCATTAAAAAGCCCCATGTTGTTTGTGGTAAGAAGCAGGTATTTATACTTGTACATTTCCTTCTGAAATATTCCATGTCTGTATGAAGAAATGGAACTTAGCCATTTACATTAATTCTATAGGCTAGTCTCTTTCGACTTTACTGGTAATTAGGAGTTATCTACCTTTAAGTAGAGTTCTCTAAATTTTAGTAAAGCAATCCTACATTTCAATGGAGTTTGATCTACCTGTATGTTTAGTTGTCAACGTTTTAGTAGAGTGTTCTGTATTTAAGTAAAATTGTCTACTTTTGATTAGAATTAGTTATATACAATTAAGTAGAGTTGTCTACTTTTGATTAGAATTAGTTATATACAATTAAGTAGAGTTGTCTACTTTTAATTAGAATTATTTTTTTTACAATTAAGTAGAGTTCTCTACTTTTTAGTAAAGCAATCCTACATTTCAATGGAGTTTGATCTACCTGTATGTTTCGTTGTCAACGTTTTAGTAGAGTGTTCTGTCTAATTATAATTAGTTATATACAATTGAGTAGAGTTGTCTACCATTAAGTGGAGAAATCCTTACATTTCAATTGAGTTTGATCTACCTATAAGTTGAGTTATCTACCTTTAAGTTCAGTTATTTATGTCTAAGTAGAGTTGTCGACCTTTAAAGTTGAGTTGACTAGAGGGACGAGGATTACAATTTTTTTTGTGAAGATCAAGAATCTTTCATGCTTCTTTAACCTGTAGTGTTGTAGGGGTACATACAGCTGATTCTGTCATACATGATAGAAATGTCAAATTCAAATGTCCCCAAAGTTCCACCGCTTAATTGAAGGTGAAGAACAACGTTTTATAAAATAACATAAAATACTGCTTCTGGTGAGGCGAACAAAAGAATATCTTCAATGGAAGCTTTGTTAGCAGTATAAGCTATTTCACACCTGGGTTTTCAATTTCATGGCCACGTCTGAAATTTTAATGAAAATAATTGTAAATTAATTAATGATTTTACATATCAATACAGGTTATTGTTGAGTAGAAAATTAAAATGTAAATCCACTGGAAATGTGACACTTTTTGTACATACAAGGAGTATGTACATGGAAATATAAACTGTAGGAATGCGGGCAGTCTCCATCAGTCCACTTATAGGTCACAGCTAGGTCCCCGGAGGGAGGTCGTGTAAACCAACCACATAGAAATCTGTGTGATGTGTTAATAGGCTTAGTCCCTAAGTAGCTTTGTGATTGATCTATTTCCACAGTAGTAGTGTTAAGTGATTACATTAAGGTTTTAACAATGAAATAGCAGGCTGTTTTCTCTATAGTTGCCTTTAAATGGAAAAAAATCCAAACGTTTCAGTATGGTGATGATCAATTGTACATGAAAGCTCTAGATTTGACATTGTCTAATTGTTAGAAAAACCCACATTACTCCTCATAGAATGCAGAATTGCAATACTAAAATAAGTCTAAATACTAAAATAAGTCTACTAGCTGAAACATTGATGATTTTGAGAATGTTTGGTATGTGACCTTCAGCAAGTGATAGCTTATGCCAAGGGTAATTTTTCATGTCCAACAGTTTTGGCCATGCCATAAACTGCTGTTACATACATAGCAGCTAATACCTCTGGCAGGAACTGGACAGTACATAGCTTGGTAAGCATTCCATCACGGCTAAGGATGAGCAGCTATATGGTATAGGTAGTTGGGGTAATGAAACATTTGACCTTGTCATACTTTGACAGATGAGCAGTGAATAGGAACACTTTATCCCTCCTAAACACTTCTTACCTGTCAATTTAATTACAGGTAGGTGTTACACCTGTCAGTCAAACAGAATTGATCTGTTGTTATGGCAGACTATGAGCATAGCAAGATAATGGTTTTTGTTGACTGACGGTATATCAGTTTTTGTGGTTCCATGTCACAACACGCCATTACGACATCCATTGGCTCTAGAGAGAGTGCCAATTAGGACTGACTCAAACTCATCTCGAGGCAGACTCAAAGAGTAGATGATCCTTAAAGTATCGGTGTATTGATTTGTGTGAACTGATAAAGACCCACATACATACTATCTTTGATAAAACTTGATACCAGGAACTGATTATACTTAACACATTTTGGCCTTCATCTGGTTACAATAGTAAATTACTGGGAACTTTTTATCCCACTTATTGTGTAGATCAGAAATTCACTCAACAATTCCGCTCAACTGGATCACTGGATAAAATTATACAAAATGAGGAAGTAAGCCAGCCAATATCTAAGCATCAAGTCCGGGTTGACCCAAGCATACGAAACAATGTTTATATGTTTTAATCCTTGTTCAGGCTACTGATCCATCCCACACACCTAATGGCTCAATGACAATGGGGACCCTGTACTGGCTATTGATCGCTGTCAGGGCGTCCCCTGTGATCAGGAACAGCCCAACCTTTCTGGCAGAATACATTTACATATTCATACTTCTGGTTGTGTCCATACTCAATATGGTTAAGCATGTATCACTTTACACAGTCTGTCAGATCCTCAGCAGATTCCCCCCCCCCCTTCCTTCCACCAGCTAGCACTCTTCTTGCTCTATATACATAGCAAGCAAGAGCAATTTCATGGTGTCCAACAGGTCAGTAAAAATCATACTAGGGATTAAATTTGGCCATCATCAGATTAATGTTGCTGATTGAGCCTACGACTGAAGTCTTGATCAGTTTACTATGAAGTTGAAATACCCATTAAAACCTCTTATCAGCGTGCATGTTGTCCAAACAACCACCTCATTTGTTGATGGACCATAAAACAATACAAAAGCAAAGAAAAAGACAAAAACTTTTTAATGTAATAAAACCTGCCGAAACACAAAAGTTGTCTACGCTAAACACGCCCCTTCATCTCAGCTCGGCATCAACAATCAAACTTAAACAAGCGCTGCAACAACTCATTTTGCAGAAGATGATTACGATAGATTTTGTCTGGAAATGGTGTGCTCAAAGCAATGTAGCAGCATTTGACAAATCTCTGCGACTGATCGTCTGGTATTGTCCGTCTAAACCTCTAGGGGCTCTCCATGTCACTGTCCTCTGTAATTGACTGACCCTGACTTTTTGTCCTTTGTCAAAGTGACAACTAACTCTTCAGTTTGCTTGTCTATAAATAGATTCCCTTGACTCTGTATTGTACTCTATATTGGTCTATAAATAGATTCCCTTGACTCTGTATTGTACTCTGTATTGGTCTATAAATAGTTTCCCTCGACTTTGTATTGTACTTGATATTGATCTATAAATAGATTCCCTTGACTTTGTATTGTACTCTATATTGGTCTATAAATAGATTCCCTTGACTTTGTATTGTACTCTATATTGGTCTATAAATAGATTCCCTTGACTTTGTATTGTACTCTATATTGGTCTATAAATAGATTCCCTTGACTTTGTATTGTACTCTATATTGGTCTATAAATAGATTCCCTTGACTTTGTATTGTACTCTATATTGGTCTATAAATAGATTCCCTTGACTTTGTATTGTACTCTATATTGGTCTATAAATAGATTCCCTTGACTTTGTATTGTACTCTATATTGGTCTATAAATAGATTCCCTTGACTTTGTATTGTACTCTATATTGGTCTATAAATAGATTCCCTTGACTTTGTATTGTACTCTATATTGGTCTATAAATAGATTCCCTTGACTTTGTATTGTACTCTATATTGGTCTATAAATAGATTCCCTTGACTTTGTATTGTACTCTATATTGGTCTATAAATAGATTCCCTTGACTCTGTATTGTACTCTATATTGGTCTATAAATAGATTCCCTTGACTTTGTATTGTACTCTATATTGGTCTATAAATAGATTCCCTTGACTCTGTATTGTACTCTATATTGGTCTATAAATAGATTCCCTTGACTTTGTATTGTACTCTATATTGTTCTATAAATAGATTCCTTTGACTTTATATTGGACTCTTTATTGGTCTATAAATAGATTCCCTTGACTTTGTATTGTACTCTATATTGGTCTATAAATAGATTCCCTTGACTTTGTATTGTACTCTATATTGTTCTATAAATAGATTCCTTTGACTTTATATTGGACACTTTATTGGTCTATAAATAGATTCCCTTGGCTTTGTATTGTACTCTATATTGGTCTATAAATAGATTCCCTTGACTCTGTATTGTACTCTATATTGGTCTATAAATAGATTTACAGCAGTAGAGTATCACAATAGTGATTTACCCACAGCAGTAGAGTATCACAATAGGGTTTTACCGGGGCCCACAGCAGTAGAGTATCACAATAGAGTTTTACCGGGGCCCACAGCAGTAGAGGATCACAATAGTGTTTTACCCACAGCAGCAGAGTATCACAATAGTGTTTTACCCAAAGCAGTAGAGTATCACAATAGTGTTTTACCCACAGCAGCAGAGTATCACAATAGTGTTTTACCCAAAGCAGTAGAGTATCACAATAGTGTTCTACTGGGGCCCACAGCAGTAGAGTATCACAATAGTGATTTACCCACAGCAGTAGAGTATCACAATGGTGTTTTACCCACAGCAGTAGAGTATCCCAATAGTGTTTTACCCACAGCAGTAGAGTATCACAATAGTGTTTTACCCACAGCAGTACTATCACAATAGTATTTTCACCCATAGCAGTTGTATCAGAATTAAAAACCAGTCAGAAATTATAAGTCAGCCCTTCGAAAGTTGGGCAGTAGGTTGATGGGTCTTTGTAGCTTTTCATTCAAAGTGGCTGTATTTTTCTATGTGAACAGTTTTAAGTACAAAGATAAATTTCCTTACGTTCATGGTATCCCAAGGTGAGGTAAGATTTATAGGTAAGCCATGATTTAGTATACCTTGATAGGATGTTAGACATCAGACAGTAAGTGAAACCCATCAGAGCTATTTATAAGTTCGTGATTTGTTTTATTTTATTGAGTGTGTTTTAGACTTTTGAGGTTTTTAGACATCTTAGCATTGGTGTGCTAATAGGGATCACGACTACACTTAAACAATTAAGATGTATTTCAAGATTGAAATAAAACAAATTATTCCGTGATTTTATATATATTGTCTCGGAATGCATTTGTACAATATCACAGGTTTTAAATTACGTAGCTGCCAGAAGGAAGGAAAAGAAAATTATTTACACAAAAGGTTTAATAGAAATATATAAGATATAATGGAAAGGTGCATCATTATGTGGTTTTATAGATTTAGGCCTAATAGTAGTTTTGATAACACAGAAATACGTAATTGGTATCAATAGATGCTAATTTAACATTAAAAACTGAATAGTTGCATAATTAGGACAGGAGTTTCCTTTATTACTTGCACACATATAGCTGGGGACATAGCTCCAGTTATGTCCCACCGTTACAGGTGTCTCAGTGAAAATAGGATAACTGCAATAACAGATAGATTTTAAAATCAATTTCTGTAATGATCTATCGTATATACTGCATATTCAACAACAGAGAGGCGACTTACTGATTCCATAAACATAGTGATGGGGTCAAGTTATACTGGAGGTTTCCAGACTTAGATGGTTATAGCAGCATGCTAATCAATGTGTCCGTTATAAAACACAGCATTTAGTAACACATGGCGTCACTCAGAGCTTCTTTAAAGCAAGTTAAAGGTCAATCAAAATGGCCTCAGGTTGATAATCAATGATAGATTTTCTTGATCCTGTACACATTATTAGCTAGTACAGTTTTTGAGTTGAATAAACAGTCCAATCACTGTTGTATCCTGAATTTAGCACCACATAGTGTAGCAGTGTATTATGTATTTTGAGCTCAGCACGTACATGCTGTAAATGTGTATAATATAACAATTCTGAGATTAGCACACACTGTAGCTGTGTATTATATAACACTTCTAAGCTTAGCACACTCTGTAACTGTGTATAATATAACAATTCTGAGCTTAGCACACACTGAAGCTGTGTATTATATAACAATTCTGAGCTTAGCACACTCTGTAACTGTGTATTATATAACAATTCTGATCTTAGCACACTCTGTACCTGTGTATTTTATAACAATTCCGAGCTTAGCACACTCTGTAACTGTGTATTATATAACAATTCTGAGTTTAGCACACTATGTTACTGTATATTATATAACAATTCTGAGCTTAGCCTTCACTGAAACTGTGTGTGATATAACAATTCTGAGCTTAGCACACTCTGTAACTGTGTGTGATATAACAATTCTGAGCCTAGCACACTCTGTTACTGTGTATTATATAACAATTCTGAGATTAGCACACTCTGTAACTGTGTGTGATATAACAATTCTGAGCTTAGCACACTCTGTAACTGTGTATTATATAACAATTCTGAGTTTAGCACACTATGTTACTGTATATTATATAACAATTCTGAGCTTAGCACTCACTGAAACTGTGTGTGATATAACAATTCTGAGCTTAGCACACTCTGTTACTGTGTATTATATAACAATTCTGAGATTAGCACACTCTGTAACTGTGTATTATATACTAATTCTGAGTTTAGCACACTATGTTACTGTGTATTATATAACAATCTGAGCTTAGCACACACTGTAGCTGTTTATTATATTACAATTCTGAGCTTAGCACACTCTGTTACTGTGTATGATATAACAATTCTTAGCTTAGCACACACTGAAGCTGCATATTATATAACAATTCTTAGCTTAGCACACACTGTAGCTGTTTATTATATATCTATTCTGAGCTTCTCACACTGCACCTGGTCAAGAAACGTTATGCAACGGTGCAGACTGTAAGTAGCATGCTGAGATTATGACTACCGAGGTATTCAAATGAATGACCTTGACCCACTTTCAATGACAGATAGTTAACATGTGTTGAAACATTTACACAACATCTTCTGAATAGCCAGGAGAACAAGGGAAGTGATGTTTTTCTAGTAGCATGCTTGGTTGAGCTAGTAAATTTGTTCAAATTAGAGACCTTGACCAACTGTCAAGGTCATTTAGGTGAAATAATTTGTTAACTTTTAAAATAAATTAAAATTAGCCATGCGAAGGGCCATGTGAGCTTATGCCGTACTGCGTTGTCCGTCGTCCGTAGTCCATCGTCCGTCGTCCGTCCGTCAACTTTATCTTTTGAACGACTTCTTCTGAAAAACTGTAGGACCTAGGGTCATGATATTTGGTCAGTAGGTACCTGGGATGGAGTGCTATAAAGTTTCCTCATTAAAATGACCTTGACCTTCCTTTAAGGTCACAGCGGTTAAATATGTTAAATATTTCAAACAACAATATCCTAAGAACCATTTGAACTAGAGTCATGATACTTGGGTATGTTATGTAGACCAGCAGTGCAAATATGTTTTTCAATTACAGTTATGAGGTCAAAGGTCAACTTTAAGTGCTTATATATAAATTTGGGGTCAAATGTCAACTTTGGTTAAAAGCTTTAACAGTCTTCTTCTCAAGTTCCATAAGGCCCAGGGTCATGATATTTGGCCAGTAAGTACCTGGGATGTGGTGCTATAAAGTTTCCTCATTAAAATTACCTTGACCTACTTTCAAGGTCACAGGGGTCAAATATGTGAATTGTTTTCTTCATTACAGTAATGAGGTCAAAGGTCAACTTTAAGTGCAAATCGGGATTCAAATGTCAACTTTGGTTAAAAGCTCCAAATTAAAGTTTTAAGTTTCAAGCAACAATATCTTTAGAACCTTCAGAACCATTTAAGAGATGTTAAAATGTCTTGTGTTCTAGTTACCAAATGGTCTAAGTTACCTATATATGTCAGTTGCATGTAACAAAAGAAACAGGTGAGCGATACAGGCCTGCTGGGCCTCTTGTTAAGGTGAAAAGGGTCAAATGTGTTAAAATCTTTCAACGTTACCTCTTCTGAGTGTCAAAGAGGCCTAAGATTTTTAGCCACCATCATGCTGTGGTGGAGAGTTTCATAGTGTGTTCAGATGAATGACATTGAGGCATTTTTTAAGATCACAGGTTTCAGAAGTGTGAAAAAAATAACTCCTAAATAAGCAAAAAATGATAGGTTCTGATATTTGGCCTGTAACTTGCTGATGTGAGAGCCTAAAAGGTGAGTGTTCAAAACGAATAACCTATATCAATGCTGACCACTGTATAAGTAAAAGAAATATACTTTAATCTTTCAACAAAAAAATATCATACAAAGATCCATAAGCGTGGTTAAATGATATTATGCCTATTTAAATAAATTTAACTTGAACCACATTGAAGTTCACAGGACAGAGAGAAAAATCAGGTTAGCTAAACAGGCCCTTTGGGTCTCTTGTAGAAGTATTCCAACCTTACATGACTAGCACATACTGTAACAGTGTATTCTATAGGTGTTCTGAGATTGTAGGGAGTGTTCTGAAGACTTAGTACACATTCTTACTGCCTACAGAGCTACTGTAGGGACTAGGTTGTATCTGTGTATCTGTTAAATGATGTAATGCCTTGTTTATTTGCTTCCATGACAATGAGAATGACTTGTAACCTCAGTATAATACACTTACCATAGCACATATGCTGAGAGGTCAGATTTGATTGACAGTCCAAACCTCCAAACTTTTTAACAACTTATAAGATACCCTCAAAACTATGCAATGACATCTGTAGAAGATAACCTCCAAACTATGTAATCACAAATGTTAAAGATACCCTCTAAACTATGTAATCACAAATGTTAAAGATACCATCCGAACTATGTAATCACAAATGTTAAAGATACCCTCCGAACTATGTAATCACAAATGTTAAAGATACCCTCCAAACAATGTTATCACAACTGTCAAAGACACCCTCCAAACAATGTAATCACAAATGTCAAAGATACCCTCCAAACAATGTAATCACAAATGTCAAAGATACCCTCCAAACTATGTAATCACAAATGTTAAAGATACCCTCTGATTTGAAAGTATGAATCTATCCTATTCCACACAAATATTTACTGCTGGTTAGCTTACATCTAATTTGGATCAAAACTTGATGGTATTTATTTATAATCATTATCACACTATGTTATATATCAATGTATTACTACAAACAACTTCAGTGATGGTTAAAATATCTAAAACCTGTCAGACCCTGTCTTCAATGAATGTAAAGTCCTGAATCCTAGAGTTGATTGTAAACAGAAATCTGATAAAAGTAGCATGAGTATTATGTTATATCTTCAAGCTTAAAATGATATAGAACCAGACTCTGTGCTATATTTAGTCTCAAGCTATCACAAATAGGAGGCTGAAGGTTAAAGGTCAAAGTTGATTCATGCATTTTGAGACTTCAATTTCTATCAAAAGTAAGGAATGAAATGTTTCTATACTTCGTTATTCTCTGTGACATCAGAACAAATTATGGAGACCATAGAGGCCGAGGGTAAAAATCCAATGTCTCTAGATTTTTTGCTGATGAATGATTAACCACTTGTAACACTTGTGTCTGAACACATAGGGAAAAGGTTTTGGAGACTAAAGGCCAAGGTCATCAGGTTACTGGAAAAGATGTTTGTTTAAACAAGTTCTTCTTTCTAACTGATTAATGGAATATGTCTGCTTTGTTAAGTTGTTATAACTTAGAAAAAATATTTTTTGTGTAAACCCTGGAGGCTAAAGGTCAAGGTCACAAAATCAATATGTTACGTATTGATTAGGAAGTGCCAAGACCGTCAGGGGTGAAGGTCAAATGCAAAGGTCACAAAGTCAGCAGGTAGTTGGAACATCAGATATGTAACACTATCAAGTGTACTTAGAGAGCTCCAAATGAATCTAATTTACTGGTGGCCTCAGTTAACATGTGTCAATCAAGTCATTCTGTGCAAATGTTTCAAGCCGAGGAAGGAGAATGGTAACGTAATAAGTATCCGGAGCTCCTGCACTCAGTTAAGGCAGAACTAGTAATGTGCCCCCCCCATCCCAATCCCCATCTNTGTCTGTCCTGTATTACTGGTTCAAATGGCTACCAGGAGATGGACAAATTTTGATCACCTAATAGCTGACCATCGTATACAGCTGCGCTCTAGACGACCAGATTTGATTAGCTAGGATTGTGTTAGCATTAAGGCTAGGTGTACAGTACTACAGGGAACAATTCAGTTCAATATCCCACTACAATGTGCTTGTCCGTCAAGTGTTTGTCTCTGACTAACTTTGTGTCCCGATGAACTGCTGGAATTTGATTCAATTTCTAGGTCATCATTGTCGTATAAAATTAGGAGATAGTACCTTGTTTGTCGTGTCTGTTATGGCAATTAGAACATAAGTTTTCCCCAGACCTATAAATTGAAAGCCTAATAAATTAGATTTCATGGTCTATCACCAGTACAGATACAAAATACAAGTTAATATCCCTTCATTGTGGTAAAGGCCTGAAATACAACATACTTACACACTTATTTAAACGAGAACTGTTAACATGAAAATTAATTTTAAAAAATACAAAATATTGACGTAGTGGAACTTTGTTGGCATATTGCCTTGATATGTCACTACAGTGAACTGACCAATCATAAACAAGTTTTCAAAATTTGGTCATGTGTCTCCGACCATGCATACTGACATGTATTTAATCTTTCTGTTGCCGAGGTGGATTATCTGGATAGTTCCTAACAGTGTTGAGTTATCAGTGGTTTTGTACCACAAATTTTGATTAAGATCGGTCAGATTTCTTCAATTTCTTGTACGGATTAATTAGCACAAAATTCATACAACACTGTGATATTGATGCATGTGCAATGTTTCATTTGTGGTTTGGGATCTAAAAACGTACCGAACTATGATCAGTTGGAAGTTTCAATAATAAATGTTATATATATAAGTTAAAGCAATCAATGTTCACTATTGTCACAACCACTTATGCTACATGGTAACATTGTCATGATGTCTGGCTGAGAAATGGAGCATGGCTGGATTGACATTAAGCAATGCGACATTAAAAGGCGGGGTTAACAAGATTGAACAATTGTTCTATCACAGATTAGAACATGATCCGTATCCAATCAAAACAAGATTACAAACAAATTGTTTCTGGCATAATTTTAAAGTCATATAAACTCTCTGTAATTTGCTATCTAAATTTTAGTTTTCAGTGTCTTCCACTTAATTTCACATTCTGGATAATATCATGTAAAACACCATTAAACCTACTTAAATATTATCAGTAATATCATTTGTTTAATATCATGTTGCAGATATCGACTGTTATTACTTTCCGAAAATACCACTTGTAATATCTTCATGAACAAGTTTGACAAGCGATGACTTTAGTCTTACAAACCTCGATAGTTTGTTCCATGGGTGCACAATTTCTCATTTTGTAGTTGAATTGGCTTGAAGTAAGACAGTGCTGGAAGTCTGTTTCCACTTAGCTAGCTTTGCTATGTGTTATCAAAGGGTGACTTTAAATAAACCATTTTCAAATCTTATTTCTTTTGCGAGCATTTGCATACCAAATAAATTCATGTTTTAGTAACTTTTACAGGAATACTTTGTTTATGTTCATGTTATATTTTACACTCCCATTTTATTTGACAGGTGATGTGTAGGACTTAGAGGAATGTGCTGTACTGTTTTATCTCTTGTTCCTTCGACTGTAATGGGTTTTTAACGAAGGATGGAAGTCTGCTAAAACAAGTTGTGTTTTGATCGCGATCTAAGAGGTCATTACGACTGTTTTACTGTTTATTATGAGACGTTGTGTCATGATCACATTCTGATGACACTTAAGTAATTAACAACCTCCCACTAACTAGATTGATTGAAATGTATTGCCACTAATCTATTTCCATGTCTACTTTTACAACAGATGTCCGTTTCATTCACAGCTGGAGTCAAAAATGCTTCAAGTCAAGTTTTTTCTGTTAGAAAATGAATGAACATATACCTCCAACTATTATCAGTAACTCATCAAGATCACTTTGGTCCTGGAGAACTTTGTTACTTAAGTAATAGAATTAACTGATAAAGCACATTCTTATTAGCTTAAGGGGTCAGTTTGATTGCAATCCTGAAGCGTTTTACAACTGTTGGTAAAAGGCCACAATCCATTTGATCTTTTCAATTTTCCAAATTTTTGATGCAATCCTAAATTGATTTGGTATATAATTAAGGTCCACATTTGATTTTGTACTTAAGCACTCTGATCTAAAAATAAAGTATTAACTACAGTGAGCCTTAACAACATCAGATAAAGTTTCGACAATTATATATTTACTTACGATTGATCTTTGAATCCTTCCATTTATTTCACATCCAGAAAGGCCATAAATCACCGGAGAACTGATACCGCTACTGATAGTTGATATTCTCTGTACACTTTTAAAAAAATCTTTTAAACTGATCAAAATGTCAAATGCTCTGTGTTCTGTTGAGTCCTAAGATGTCGGCCCACTAACTAAGAGCTCCACAGATCCCCTTTTTAGATAAACACATCAGAATGGTCCTTTAAGATAGCACTGTTTTCAGGCTCTTGTTTAAATTCTCATATTGGTAAAATATTCAGGTACACATTATTCACAATAGTTAAATCAATGAAGGTCTCACAATGTTAAAAGGTTAAATTTACATGTCTGTGAAAGTGAATAAATATAAAAACCATTGCTGACGTGAAGTTGTATGTGTTGGTTGTGTGGAGTGGTATGTATGTAGGTATATCAGATACCTATATATACCTACTGCTATAGTCCAAACTTGTGTAATGACACATGGTTTAGCTGTCCTGTTACCATACCATGAAATCTACACCTGTCCATCACAGCCACATGAAATTGATTTGCCTGTCTGTGACTGGCTGCTGATGCTGTTTTACCCAGCAGCTGAACTCACTGATACCAGCAACCCATCTCTATCTGAGAGACTCTCATCCACAGCTCCACGCTGTAGTGTACTGGTAGTAAGTAGGTAGTTATAAAGATCATATGTGATGGTAGTTCATAGGATAGTTCATGATGAGTGTAGTTCACAGAGGGTCATTCAAGGTGGTTGATGATGAGCGTAGTTCACAGAGGGTCATTCAAGGTGGTTGATGATGAGGGTAGTTCATAGAGGGTCATTCAAGGTGGGTCATGATGAGTGTAGTTCATAGAGGGTCATTCAAGGTAGGTCATGATGAGTGTAGTTCATAGAGGGTCATTCAAGGGGGTTCATGATGAGTGTAGTTCATAGAGGGTCATTCAAGGTAGGTCATGATGAGTGTAGTTCATAGAGGGTCATTCAAGGGGGTTCATGATGAGTGTAGTTCATAGAGGGTCATTCAAGGGGGTTCATGATGAGTGTAGTTCATAGAGGGTCATTCAAGGTAGTTGATGATGAGTGTAGTTCATAGAGGGTCATTCAAGGTGGTTCATGATGAGTGTAGTTCATAGAGGGTCATTCAAGGTTGTTCATGATGAGTCTTGTTCATAAAGAGGCACTGTAGTCTAGTGGTAGGATGCCAGGCTCATGACCAAAGGGTTGCGGGTTCGAGTCACAGCACGGCACTGAGTTGTATCTTTGAGTAAAATTTGGTTGGGCAGTGCTAGAATTGTTGAATGCTAGCTGTTAGCGCCAAAATGGCAGCTCCGGCTGTATGCTCCCCAAGGAGTTGAGAAAGATATTAGCTGGTTGCAAAGGCCCTATAACCACGGATAATAATTTGTGAACCGCTTTGAAACGACCTACGCACTAGGTTGTGATAAAGTTGTATATAAGAACCTCAAATTATTATTATTTTTATTATAAAGGGTCATTCAAGGTGGTTCATGATGAGTATATTTCATAGAGGGTTATTCAAGATAGTTCATAATAGATGAAACTTATAGAGGGTTATTTAGGGTACTAGTTCATAATGGGTCTAGGTCATTGGGACAGCTTGTAGTTCATAAAGGAAGGTATATTGAGAATACAGTTGATAGGGAATGGTAAGAGTATATATCTCGTAACAATAGAATTTATAGAACACCATTCCACATCAGTTTTCATACTTCCTGATGAATGTGTATACAACTGGGTTCACCTTCAGAGAAAACATGTTTTTCTAATTAAATTATCTTCTGGCTGTTCTGAACTGACCTGTGCATCCCACATAATTATAACGCCTGGTTGGATTACAATCCTGGTAGGTTGAAATTATTTCTATGTGCAACAGAGCAGCTATATATTAAAACCCACAGTTTGTGGTGTATCTGTTAGCTGTGAAGGAGTGATAATTATACTTGTTCAAAGGAAATCTGGTGTATAATACTTGACATATGTTACTAATATTTGGTGCAGACCCTTGCTGTTAGCATGCTTATTATAAGCATAACATATTTAATTTGGTTAATGATGGTTTTGCTTAGGAATTGTGTAACAGAGGGTTCAGCTCACCTGACGCCTAGAGCCAAATGTCTTTTGCTGAGCATCCATCATCAATCTATAGCTACCACCTTTTCTATTAAACTCCCTTCATTCCAGAATGGCTAAGTGGAGCATTTTAGGCCAAGAGATATGCTATTTTATTAACAAAGACTCCTCCTTAAATTTGAGCAAAAGAGGTGTCATTCCATTACCGGAACTATTTGGTGTATGTCTGTCGTAATTAAAAAGGAACAGAATCCATTCTATATAACTGCATAGACACAAAGTGGGCATGATATCCATTCTATATAACTGCATAGACACACAGTGGGCATGATATCCATTCTATATAACTGCATAGACACACAGTGGGCATGATATCCATTCTATATAACTGCATAGACACACAGTGGGCATGATATCCATTCTATATAACTGCATAGACACACAGTGGGCATGATATCCATTCTATATAACTGCATAGACACACAGTGGGCATGATATCCATTCTATATAACTGCATAGACACACAGTGGGCATGATATCCATTCTATATAACTGCATAGACACACAGTGGGCATGATATCCATTCTATATAACTGCATAGACACACAGTGGGCATGATATCCATTCTATATAACTGCATAGACACACAGTGGGCATGATATCCATTCTATATAACTGCATAGACACACAGTGGGCATGATATCCATTCTATATAACTGCATAGACACACAGTGGGCATGATATCCATTCTATATAACTGCATAGACACACAGTGGGCATGATATCCATTCTATATAACTGCATAGACACACAGTGGGCATGATATCCATTCTATATAACTGCATAGACACACAGTGGGCATGATATCCATTCTATATAACTGCATAGACACACAGTGGGCATGATATCCATTCTATATAACTGCATAGACACACAGTGGGCATGATATCCATTCTATATAACTGCATAGACACACAGTGGGCATGATATCCATTCTATATAACTGCATAGACACACAGTGGGCATGATATCCATTCTATATAACTGCATAGACACACAGTGGGCATGATATCCATTCTATATAACTGCATAGACACACAGTGGGCATGATATCCATTCTATATAACTGCATAGACACACAGTGGGCATGATATCCATTCTATATAACTGCATAGACACACAGTGGGCATGATATCCATTCTATATAACTGCATAGACACACAGTGGGCATGATATCCATTCTATATAACTGCATAGACACACAGTGGGCATGATATCCATTCTATATAACTGCATAGACACACAGTGGGCATGATATCCATTCTATATAACTGCATAGACACACAGTGGGCATGATATCCATTCTATATAACTGCATAGACACACAGTGGGCATGATATCCATTCTATATAACTGCATAGACACACAGTGGGCATGATATCCATTCTATATAACTGCATAGACACACAGTGGGCATGATATCCATTCTATATAACTGCATAGACACACAGTGGGCATGATATCCATTCTATATAACTGCATAGACACACAGTGGGCATGATATCCATTCTATATAACTGCATAGACACACAGTGGGCATGATATCCATTCTATATAACTGCATAGACACACAGTGGGCATGATATCCATTCTATATAACTGCATAGACACACAGTGGGCATGATATCCATTCTATATAACTGCATAGACACACAGTGGGCATGATATCCATTCTATATAACTGCATAGACACAAAGTGGGCATGATATCCATTCTATATAACTGCATAGACACACAGTGGGCATGATATCCATTCTATATAACTGCATAGACACAAAGTGGGCATGGTATCCATTCTATATAACTGCATAGACACAAAGTGGGCATGATATCCATTCTATATAATTGCATAGACACAAAGTGGGCATGATGTCCATTCTATATAACTGCATAGAGACACAGTGGGCATGATATCCATTCTACAAGGATATGTCAGGGGTTCCCCCTACATATAACTGCATAGACACAAAGTGGGCATGATGTCCATTCTATATAACTGCATAGACAGAAAGTGGGCATGATATCCATTCTATATATTTGCATAGACACACAGTGGGCATGATCTCCATTCTATATAACTGCATAGAAACACAGTGGGCATGATATCCATTCTATATAACTGCAAAACACACAGTGGGCATGATATCCATTCTACATAACTGCAAAACACACAGTGGGCATGATATCCATTCTACAAGGATATGTCAGGGGTTCCCCCTACATATAACTGCATAGACACAAAGTGGGCATGGTATCCATTCTATATATCTGCATAGACACAAAGTGGGCATGATATCCATTCTATATATCTGCCTAGACACAACGTGGCCATGGTATCCATTCTATATAACTGCATAGAGACACAGTGGGCATGATATCCATTCTATATAACTACATAGACACACAGTGGGCATGCTATCCATTCTATATAACTGCATAGCCACACAGTGGGCATGATATCCATTCTATATAACTGCAAAACACACAGTGGGCATGATATCCATTCTACATAACTGCAAAACACACAGTGGGCATGATATCCATTCTACAAGGATATGTCAGGGGTTCCCCCTACCCTGCGGACTTAATAAAATCCCTGGATCCTACTGCATAGACACACAGTGGGCATGGTATCCATTCTATATATCTGCATAGACACAAATTGGGCATGGTATCCATTCTATATATCTGCATAGACACAAAGTGGGCATGATGTCCATTCTATATAACTGCATAGAGACACAGTGGGCATGATATCCATTCTATATATCTGCGTAGACACACAGTGGGCATGATATACATTCTATATAACTGCATAGACATAAAGTGGGCATGATATCCATTCTATATAACTGCATAGAAACACAGTGGGCATGATATCCATTCTATATAACTACATAGACACACAGTGGGCATGCTATCCATTCTATATAACTGCATAGACCCAAAGTGGGCATGATATCCATTCTATATAATTGCATAGACACAAAGTGGGCATGATGTCCATTCTATATAACTGCATAGAGACACAGTGGGCATGATATCCATTCTATATAATTGCATAGACACACAGTGGGCATGCTATCCATTCTATATAACTGCATAGCCACACAGTGGGCATGATATCCATTCTACAAGGATATGTCAGGGGTTCCCCCTACATATAACTGCATAGACACAAAGTGGGAATGATATCCATTCTATATAACTGCACAGACACACAGTGGGCATGATATCCATTCTATATATTTGCATAGACACAAAGTGGGCATGGTATCCATTCTATATATCTGCATAGACACAAAGTGGGCATGGTATCCATTCTATATAACTGCATAGACACACAGTGGGCATGATATCCATTCTACAAGGATATGTCAGGGGTTCCCCCTACCCTGAGGACTTAATAAAATCCCTGGATCCTGTCTTGGAAAAGGACAAGGTTCTACCTAAAATTACGTGATTGCCTATGACATAAAGACTAACACATTCTTTCTGCCAGGACTGGCGTCTTAGTGTGCCTTCCCTCCTTGGAATTAAGTCGCTGGACGATTACATGGCAACAGTTGAGATCCCTATCCTAAAACAATACGCGTGGGTTCTGTACCTGCTCCTGCCAGGGACTTTGGTAATCCCCGTTTTAAGAATTGAAGGTAGTTGCGATCTCCGTCCAATAAACATACATAAATTGTTAGACATAAAAACACTAATATAGTCATGCTAACAGGATTGCACAGGGGTCTGGTCCCGCACTTTTGGACTTGGTCACATGTTTATAACATGGAAACAGTCAAGGTCACCTCCCAAAACCAGGTAACTAGTTACTGGACAAGAAGAGATAACACAATAATGCTTAAAGGCAAGGCCCTTGGGTACATTGTTACCCCTGGGTCATAACATGGACACAGGTGAGCTAGCAAGAGTATAGTTCTCACTAGGGGACTGAGGTTCTAACGGGCGAAACAATCGGGAGTGATACAGGCCCTATAGGTATTTTGTTTTTGGAGAGTATTACATTTTCGAATTTGATGTAGAATTAGTAATAATAAGGTGAAGATATCTTAGTTTGCTATTTCCAGGTATCAATTATTTCCCTCGTGTAAATAAACTGAACACGCCTATGTGTCTCTTTGGTAACGATTTGGGAGCTGATTAATGAACAGTTAATTAGAGTTTTTAGTTAGGTAAAGATTGAATATGTAGCCTCATTAGTCGAATACAAGGAACAGGGAAAACTGTGTGTAGTTGTTGGACCACCTAGAGCAAGTTGTGTGTAGTTGTTGGACCACCTAGGGGAAGTTGTGTGTAGTTGTTGGACCACCTAGGGGAAGTTGTGTGTAGTTGTTGGACCACCTAGGGATATTGTGTGTAGTTGTTGGACCTCCTAGAGAAAGTTGTGTGTAGTTGTTGGACCGCCTAGAGAAAGTTGTGTGTAGTTGTTGGACCGCCTAGAGAAAGTTGTGTGTAGTTGTTGGACCGCCTAGGGAAAGTTGTGTGTAGTTGTTGGACCCCCTAGGGATATTGTGTGTAGTTGTTGGACCACCTAGGGAAAGATGTGTGTAGTTGTTGGACCACCTAGGGAAAGCTGTGTGTAGTTGTTGGACCACCTAGGGATATTGTGTGTAGTTGTTGGACCTCCTAGAGAAAGTTGTGTGTAGTTGTTGGACCCCCCAGGGAAAGTTGTGTGTAGTTGTTGGACCACCTAGGGATATTGTGTGTAGTTGTTGGACCACCTAGGGAAAGCTGTGTGTAGTTGTTGGACCACCTAGGGATATTGTGTGTAGTTGTTGGACCTCCTAGAGAAAGTTGTGTGTAGTTGTTGGACCGCCTAGAGAAAGTTGTGTGTAGTTGTTGGACCGCCTAGAGAAAGTTGTGTGTAGTTGTTGGACCACCTAGAGAAAGTTGTGTGTAGTTGTTTGACCACCTAGGGAAAGTGTTGTTTAGTTGTTGGACTATACCTAGGGAAAGTGTTGTTTAGTTGTTTGACCACCTAGGGAAAGTGTTGTTTAGTTGTTGGACCACCTAGAGAAAGTTGTGTGTAGTTGTTGGACTACCTAGAGAAAGTTGTGTGTAGTTGTTGGACCACCTAGAGAAAGTTGTGTGTAGTTGTTGTACTACCTAGAGAAAGTTGTGTGTAGTTGTTGGACCACCTATGGAAAGTTGTGTGTAGTTGTTTGACCACCTAGGGAAAGTTGTGTGTAGTTGTTTGACCACCTAGAGAAAGTTGTGTGTAGTTGTTTGACCACCTAGAGAAAGTTGTGTGTAGTTATTTGACCACCTGGAGAAAGTTGTGTGTAGTTGTTTGACCACCTAGGGAAAGTTGTGTGTAGTTGTTGGACCACCTAGGGAAAGTGTTGTATAGTTGTTGGACCACCTAGGGAAAGTGTTGTTTGGTTGTTGGACCACCTAGGGAAAGTGTTGTTTAGCTGTTGGACCACCTAGGGAAAGTGTTGTTTAGTTGCTGGACCACCTAGGGAAAGTGTTGTTTAGTTGCTGGACCACCTAGGGAAAGTGTTGTTTAGTTGCTGGACCACCTAGGGAAAGTGTTGTTTAGTTGCTGGACCACCTAGGGAAAGTGTTGTTTAGTTGTTTGAGCACCTAGAGAAAGTTTTGTGTGGTTGTTGGACCACCTAGGGAAAGTTGTGTGTTGTTGTTGGATCACCTAGGGAAAGTTGTGTGTAGTTGTTGGACCACCTAGAGAAATTTGTGTGTAGTGGTTGGACCACCTAGGGATATTGTGTGTAGTTGTTGGACCACCTAGAGAAAGTTGTGTGTAGCTGTTGGACTACCTAGAGAAAGTTGTGTGTAGTTGTTGTACTACCTAGAGAAAGTTGTGTGTAGTTGTTGTACTACCTAGAGAAAGTTGTGTGTAGTTGTTGTACTACCTAGAGAAAGTTGTGTGTAGTTGTTGGACTACCTAGAGAAAGTTGTATGTAGTTGTTGGACCACCTAGAGAAAGTTGTGCGTAGTTGTTGGACCACCTAGGGAAAGTTGTGAGTAGTTGTTGGACCACCTAGGGAAAGTGTTGCTTAGTTGTTGGACCACCTAGGGAAAGTGTTGTGTAGTTGTTGGACCACTTAGGGAAAGTGTTGTTTAGTTGTTGGACCACGTAGAGAAAGTTGTGTGTAGTTGTTGGACTACCTAGGGAAAGTTGTGTGTAGTTGTTGGACCACCTAGGGTAAGTTGTGTGTAGTTGTTGGACCACCTAGGGAAAGTGTTGTTTAGTTGTTTGACCACTAAGGAAAGTAGTGTGTTGTCGTTCATCGATGATTAGACGGTTATCAAAAATTGTTGACTAGTGACACAATAACGGTTACCTGGTCATTAACGGTAACCAGTTGTGTGAACACCATTATTGCAGTTTTTCATCGTGGGCATGTTGCACATTATGTAACGTTGTGCAATCCCAAAACTGTTTCAAAATCAACATTGCCATCTAACCTTTACTGATTTAGGATAGAAATATCTAGATTCAAAAATATTCTATACTGTACTTTTAGCCTCAGCTAAGTACAGTTTTCAACACATTTGTTTGATGCGTATGAACTTCCCACTCAAAAGAAATTTTTGCTACTTTTGTAAGCTTTCAAAAACAGCATTTACATGGTCCATTCTCCATGGCTGATAATTCCTACAGTAACCAATTACAAAACAAAATATAAATAAGAGGAAAACATGTCGATATTTCACCGTTTCTCTTACCTGTAAACAAGTTTTCTCCCCCGAACCCGTTATGTCAGAGGGGTATTCTGTGAGATACGAGTAAGGCTAGTGACATTGAATACACAACACTTTGTCATTATTTACATAAGTTTATTTCCTTTTCATGAATTAACAAAACAGAAATAATATGAATTGAAATTGGTTAATTCCAAAATAAAATATGACAAGGTTAGAAATATTTTATTTTTGCTGCATATGACCTTGAACATTATAGGAATTGTTTTTGTGATTTGACCTGGAATGTGTTACATATTTCAAGAGATTCACTTTTTATACGCCCATCAAATTTGACAAAAGTATTATGGTATGGGGCTGTCTGGCCGTCCGGCCCGCGTAAACTTTTGTTCGTCAGGCAATCTCATCCTACAATCTCTTGAAACTCTTCATTTGTTATAACCATGATATGAAGTTGTGTCCCCCTTAAAAGAATTTTGATTCAACATTTTTTCCAAAAGTTATTGCCCTTGGTTCATTTCAGTATTTGATTTTTTGTCTGGAGATCACCTCCTACATTTTTTGTCGGATTTCTTTGCAACTTAGTATGCTAAACAATCATGATATGTTATTGTGTTTTCTTGAAAAGAATTTTGATTCAACAACTTTTGCAAAAGTAATTGCCCTTTGTTTATTTTAGTATTGGATTTTGTCCTGCATTCTCCTCCTACATTTTTCAACGGATCTCTTTAAAACTTGGTATACATTATAATCATGATATGAAGTTGTGTCTCCCTTAAAAGAATTTTGATTCAACAATTTTTGCAAAAGTTCTTACCCTTTGTTCACTTCAGTATTTGATTTTTTTGTCAAGAGATTTTCTCCTCCGTCGTCCGGCATCAATATTTTATGTTAAACGACTTCTTCTTGATAACCAAAAGGCCTAGGGTGATGATAATTGGTCAGAAGCAAACTGGGATGAAGGGCTACCAAGTTTGTTCAAATGAATGACCTTGACCCACTTTCAATGTCACAGGGGTCAAATGTGTAAAAATCTTCAAACGACTTCTCCTCAATAACCTAAAGGCCCAGGGTACTGATATTGGGCCTGTAGTATGTATGGATGAAGGGCTACCAAGTTTGTTCAAATGAATGACCTTGACCCTTTTTCAAGGTCACAGGGGTCAAATGTGTCAAAATCTTCAAACAACTTCTTCTCAATAACCAAAAGGCCTATGATGATGATATATGACCAGAAACATGCTGGGGTGAATGGCTACCAAGTTTGTTCAAACAAATGACCTTCACCCATTTTCAAGGTCACAGGGGTCAAATATGTTTAAAACCTTTAAACAACTTATCCTGAATATCCTAGAGGCATAGGCTAGTGATATTTGGCCAGTAACATGCTGGGATGAAGGGCTACCAAGTTTGTTCAAGCAAATGACCTTCACCCATTTTCAAGGTCACAGGGATCAAATTTGTTTAAATCTTTAAACAACTTATCCTGAATATCCAAGAGGCATAGGCTAGTGATATTTGGCCAGTAACATGCGGGGATGAAGGGCTACCAAGTTTGTTCAAGCAAATGACCTTCACCCATTTTCAAGGTCACAGGGATCAAATATGTTTAAATCTTTAAACGACTTTTTCTGAATATTCAAAAGGTCCAGGGTTATGATATTTAGCCAGAAGTATGCTGGGACGGAAGGTTATAAACTCAACTTAATGTCCTTGTTCAACTTTCAAGGTCACAGGCATCATATGTTTAAATCATTTAATAGATTCAAATGGATCGAACACAGATATTTTGCCTGAAGCTGTATATTAATTCACTTTTAAGATTACAAGTGTGAGATTAATACCAGGTGAGCGATTCAGGCCCATTGGGCCTCTTGTTTATAGCATGTCAGCTAACCATTCTTAGAATGATGCATATCTTATTTCAATGTAAGAGAGTGTATAACACTATATGGCATTCGATGGGCGTATATTGTTCCGCCCGGCGGTACTCTTGTTAACATCCATGGTTTGGGTAAACATTTAGATTGTGTAGACATTAGAAATTAATATCCAGCACAGTCCTGTAGGAATTGAACAGAAATTTTGTAGATTTCATGTTGCATTAATGATTTGGCAAATATGCAACTTCCATAACCATATCAAAGTATTGAAATCTGTATTTATGCTTGCTACAATTATTCAAACCGACGTGAAAATTACAAAACAAAAACAAATCAAAGATGGGGTCAGTAAAATAGGACAGAAACATCCTGCTTATATGCAAAACAAATCTGTAATTAAATTATAATAAGAAATAATTGTATAATATAAACTGCTGATTGCAGCCTACTTCTAGACTTAATATATAATATATAGTCAAAACTGCTTGTGACCACCTCCATAAAGAGACCACCTGTATTAAGAGGCCACTTTTAATGTTCCCCATTGTATAATGATTTCATTGTGAATTGAACCTGTATTAAGAGACCGCCTGCATTAAAAGGTCACTGTTTGGATTTTTCAAGGTGATCTTATATTATTTATTATAATTCAGGTTTAGCTGTACCACAGAGATACTGGTCTGTATAATGTTTGTTGCTGTATTTGTGCAGACTTAAACCTGTATTGTATCATCTATCAGGGGTAAGATGTAGAGATCAACTTGTCATATATTTTGTCTGTGTTTTGTATGATTTCAAACTCAGTGTGATTTATTAGACCACTCAAGAAATAATGTAACATTTGTAAAAGATGGTCTGTGTGAAAATTAAACACATATGCTTTGTTTAATATTTTTTGTTTCCAAGATAAATTTGTAGACTTGCTCCGGGATCACAGAGGGATATGCTGTGGGTATTGTGTGGGCAGAATTAGCCACATCACTTGGTATTTCCATCAGATTCTCTGTGTAATCCATTAGAAAGAGATGATGAGCTTTAGATACATATATGATGGTAGCAAGTTTACAAACCAGCCATTGGCCGAGGGCAGTTTTACATAATTATAAGGTCGGGCCATCATGTAGAGTTTGGACCAAAACCATACTTTTGTAAAATGTACTTATAGGTGTGAGGAAGTCTGTGAATTTTTATCCCAAGCTTTAATCAAGAGATTATGTATGATGCTGATGGTCTGGTTCTTAGAACTGTCTGCTCTACACGTCTCCAGCCGGGCAGATTACTTTGGTGGACCTCGCACAGACAAATTTAACTCTGGTTACTAGATAAGTCTATTAAACCTTGACAACTAGGCAAAATTAACTCTGGTAACTAGAGAAGTCTATACCAGCTTGACAACCATGCACAATTAACTCTGGTTACTAGAGAAGTCTATACCAGCTTGACAACCATGCACAATTAACTCTGGTAACCATAGAAGTCTATTACAGCTTGACAACCATGCACAATTAACTCTGGTTACTAGAGAAGTCTATTACAGCTTGACAACCATGCACAATTAACTCTGGTAACTAGAGAAGTCTATTACAGATTGACAGCTAGGCAAAATTAACTCTGGTTACTAGATAAGTCTATCAAACTTTGACAACTAAGCAACATTAACTCTGGTAACCAGAGAAGTCTATTACAGTTTAACAACTAGGCATAATTAACTCTGGTAACTAGAGAATTCTATTACAGCTTGACAACTAGGCAAAATTAACTCTGGTTACTAGAGAAGTCTATTACAGCTTGACAACTAGGCAAAATTAACTCTGGTTACCAGAGAAGTCTATTACAGTTTAACAACTAGGCATAATTAACTCTGGTAACTAGAGAAGTCTATTACAGATTGACAGCTAGGCAAAATTAACTCTGGTTACTAGATAAGTCTATTAAACCTTGACAACTAGGCAAAATTAACTCTGATTACTGTAGAGAAGTCTATCAAACCTTGACAACTAGGCAACATTAACTCTGGTAACCAGAGAATTCTATTACAGCTTGACAACCAGGCAAAATTAACTCTGGTAACTAGAGAAGTCTATTACAGATTGACAGCTAGGCAAAATTAACTCTGGTAACTAGAGAAGTCTAATACAGCTTGACAACTAGGCAAAATTAACTCTGGTTACTGTAGAGAAGTCTATTAAACCTTGACAACTAGGCAACATTAACTCTGGTAACCTGCAGAGAAGTCTATTACAGTTTGACAACTAGGCAAAATTAACTCTGATAACTAGATAAGTCTATTACAGCTTGACATCTAGGCAAAATTAACTCTGGTTACTAGAGAAGTCTATTACAGTTTGACAGCTAGGCAAAATTAACTCTGGTAACCAGAGAAGTCTATTACAGATTGACAGCTAGGCAAAATTAACTCTGGTTACCAGAGAAGTCTATTACAGATTGACAGCTAGGCAAAATTAACTCTGGTAACCAGAGAAGTCTATTACAGATTGACAGCTAGGCAAAATTAACTCTGGTTACCAGAGAAGTCTATTACAGATTGACAGCTAGGCAAAATTAACTCTGGTAACCAGAGAAGTCTATTACAGATTGACAGCTAGGCAAAATTAACTCTGGTAACCAGAGAAGCCTATTACAGCTTGACAACTAGGCAAAGTTAACTCTGGTTACTAGATAAGTCTATTACAGATTGACAGCTAGGCAAAATTAACTCTGGTTACCAGAGAATTCTATTGAAGCTTGAATTGACAACAAGGCAAAATTAACTCTTGTTAGTAGAAAAGTCTACTAAATCTTGACATTAACCAGTCAAAGTTAAACTCTGTTAATGTTTCACAGGGTACAGATATCACTGTGAGGTTTTGGAGGCAATACAAGCAGAAATTATATTACTAGCTACAAACATTATCTGTAACCCGCACTATTTAACATAAATTGCTGTGAAAATACTAGATACAAACATTGTCTGTAACACTATGTAACATAAATTGCTGGGAGATTACTAGCTACAAACACTGTAACACTGTTTAACATGAATTGCTGTGAGATTAATAGCTACAAACATTATCGGTAACACTATTTAACATAAATTGGTGTGAGATTACTAGCTCCAAACATTGTCTGTAACCCTATTTAACATAAATTGCTGTGAGATTACTAGCTACAAACATTATCTGTAACACGTACTATTTAACATAAATTGCTGTGAAAATACTAGCTACAAACATTGTCTGTACAGCACTGTGTCCTGCACGTAACAGAAAGAATGTAATTATAAACGGATAATGTAATTATCAGTCATTAGTAAGTTGATGTGAAGTTTGGAACTCATCAGTTTCTGTAATAAGCTCAAACTTAAACATAACACAGATGTTGTAGTGAAACACTTTAATGGATGGTGAAGGCCTCATGTCATTGGTGTTTCTGTTTCCCTGGTGTGTTGTCATGCTATTAATTAATTGGCTGCAAGTGTCAGTATGTAATTGATGAGCCTTTTTCTACATGGCGGCTGCTTTCTTGAGAAATGCCTGAGGGCTCTTACTGTTTTCCTGATGGGTGACATCATTCACTTAAGTAGGAATACAAATTTAAAGTCTGTTTTTATAAGTTATTTTTTTCTGTCTCTCAGTACCTCTGTCAGACTTTTATCAGCACTGTCTGTTTTATATACCACTTTTTTGGTCACGTTTTGTATCACCAATGGCTGAAGGTCACATGACATACCATGGTTATGAGATGTAAAGATTGATATTGTTCTTTTTTTCGGAATTAAAATCAAACATGGCCACTGCTAAAATTCTGTAAATATGATATGTTAAGTCGTAGATGTTGTCAATGTGGGAACAATAATCTATTGTGTTTAATCCTGGCTAATTCTAAATCCCGATATAATTATTATATTGATTTCATTTTCGACAGATGTTGAGTTTGGTTTAATTGACTTTGTATGGCATCTTTTCTGTCCATTAGTTCAAGAATGATCAGGCTTTGTGAGTTTGACTTCTGAAATAGAAGTCTAGACTATTTATAGCTACCAAAGGCATCACATTTCAACATTGTTGGAAATATGGTTATCGCTTTTTATCCTGGTTTTGTCAAAACACCAAATCTGCACAAAACTGGCGAGTCAATCACCATATGATGATAACATTTCATGTGTATGTTACAATTCCAACAAAAATACTGAAACGTCTGTATGACCTCTAGATCTGTACTCTGGGCTCAGACACCAATACATTGACAGGTATATGTCTGGTACATGTTCTCAATTCAGTTCAAAAATTCTACAGCAGACTGCAAGAATGGAGGCACGGTTGTCTTGTGGTAGCTAGGACGCTGAGCTTGTGACCGAAGACTTGCAGGTTCAAGTCACGGCACGGCACTGTGCTGTATCTTTGAGCAAGATACTTTACTCCGCTTGTTCCAGTCTACTCAGCTGTAAATGAGTAGGTGGTTGGGCAGTGCTAGAATTGTTGAATGCTAGCTGTGAGCACCGACTGTATGCTCCCCAGGGAGTTGGGGAAGTTTTGGCTGGTTGCAAAAGCCCTTTAACCACGGATAATAATTTGTGAACCGCTTTGAGACGACCTACAAACTAGGTTGTGATAAAGCAGTATAAGAACCTCAAATAATAATAATTATTATCAATGCTCAGAATGTACAGAAAACATATAAACTTGTTCTGAAAACATGCTTCGAAAATTGAAAAGAGTGGAGAGAATAGGATGGAAAGCACAAAAGAGAAAACAAGTTCTATCGTTATTTCTCATGAAAATATTTGGAAGAAGATTTTACTGTAATATTTTTGTGTGGGTTCTCGGCAGATACATTGTGTTCAGTTTGTTTGACAGATATCGGCAATTACTGAGAACCATATGCATGAACTGACTCAGGCGGACAAGTTTATTGTTGTAGAGATGTTTTTAAATGTGTTATCTATAACCTTACCAGGTGTTAATGGAGATACATGTAACTGTAAATTAAGTAGTTTACATCACCTGATAAAACTTTGTGTATAATGCTCATAATTAGCTTCATTTTAAAATGTTTTACTATACAGATCTCGAGTTCAAACAGAACTGGGCATAAAATATTGTCAGACCAAGCTGTCTTCTCCCAGCATTTAACAGTACATATACATCACATTATGGTACAGTACGATAGATTATAAAGTGAATACTTACGATGTTACAGAGATAAACACAGGTGTTACCAAACACCTAATTACCTGTGTACCTATTGATCCAGACATAGTATACGTACCCAGTAGTTATGGCCGTGTTACAGGTGACAAGTCCATTATCCAGCAGCTTTAATTGACATGATGTTACAGTCTATTGGCACACATATTGTCAGAGCAATTCACAGAGACAGCATATTGTCTAGAGTTTTATACAAAAATATTAACAGCTTTAGAACGGGAATTGTTGTGGCAAACTTTTTAAAATAATCTTCAGATATTTCTAGTCTCATGAAAAAGTTCAACTTTGCAAATATTTTATTATTATTAACATACCTTTACCATTATGGCTATATTTTGGCAGGCCAACCCTCTCTATTTTGGAGGGAGACTCCCGATGCCATTTAAGTGTTTTTTTAGCTCACCTGGCCCGAAGGGCCAATTTTTAAGTGAGCTTATGGCAAGGTGCGGCATCCGGCGTCCGTCCGTCGTCTGTCCGGCGTCAACTTTTTACTTTAAACAACTTTAACAACTGATATTCTGCCTGTAGCTGATATTTAGTCCACTTTTAAGATTACAAGTGTGAGATTAATACCAGGTGAGCGATGCAGGCCCATTGGGCCTCTTGTTTTTCTATGGTTTTTAATTCCGAGCCGGTGTAATCTCCCCCATGGAAATTTCAAAAAGTTGGCAAGGATGTTATTTTGATGGTGATGTCTTTATTTATGTGGATGTTTGTTTATTTATTCTGGCTCTATTATTGTGAATAAATCTCAGTTCTGACCTTTGAATCAAAGCTCTGTGCGATAACAGATGTATAATTGAAGAGTCAAGCCAGACTTCATGGTTTGCCTTTTGACTTCAATGTCTAAACTTTCTTACGTCATTGAGACTTCCATCAGTCCATCACCAAGTGATACTGTATACGGGAAACGTAAATCACGCTTCTCTGATAAAATCTATATCATTTGTAATTTCTATATTTTGTATGTTGTGTACTTATATTCTATGTCATATACATTTGCCATCATTTGGGAGAACAAAAAAGGCAAAAGTTAAACTGCAGCAAAAGAAATCCCAGTATACTTTATTGTACAAGTAATAGCATAGTGCCAGTTATCCTAGACATTTAAATGTTACGGAGATATTTGAACAAGAGCAGACTTGTTACTATTAATTTCACTTGGAAGTAAAGTCAACTGTTGTTTATTAAATAAGAAGGATTGGAGATTGTTTGTCATCAAAGGTAAAACAAGTTTTGTGGTGAACATCATAATTGTATTAAGTGGGGTATACACTCGCAGCCAATTATGTAAGGAGCTAAGTGAGGTGTGCTCATCAGCGGGCCTTCCTTCCACAACCTGGCATTGTCGACACATCACTGAGATTCCATAAACTGTAGCAACATCTGTTTAACATAGCCCTGCAGTGGAACTTTGAAGGTGATCTTTTTCTCTGTATACAATCAGTTCAAAACACAAACCATGCAAGAAAGCTTGAGAAAATTGATAGAGAATATATCTATGTTTGATAGAATAGATTACTGGTTATCAATGTTCTGTTGACAGGACGTATCAATCGTAACAGCTGCCACAGAAAATAGTTCATGCATTCTTGCAGTTCTGCAGTCTAAGACCTCGTCTGGCAGCTATATATAGGTGGGGGATCCTTACACTACACTCTTTATCTCCAGCTTTCTCGGAAGAGCAACAAATAAATAAACACCTAGGATGATCCATCTTCTCTGTGTCTCATACAGAAATCATTGGCATAATTTTTGTATTTCCATTTTCATTTTTTAGTTAGGTAAAATGTTCTTTTAGAAAAGATATGTTTCTGGCAAAAAGAAGATTTTTCCTGGGCTAAGTTTTCAACTAATAAAAATTTGTCCTGGGCAAGGGTTTTTACAAAAGAAGATTTGTCCTGGTCAAAGTTTTCTACTAATCAAGATTTGTCCAGGGCAAAGTTTTCTACAAAAGAAGATTTGTCCTGGGCAAAGTTTTCTACTAATCAAGATTTGTCCTGGTCAAAGTTTTCTACAAAAGAAGATTTGTCCTGGGCAAAGTTTTCTACTAATCAAGATTTGTCCTGGTCAAAGTTTTCTACAAAAGAAGATTTGTCCTGGGCAAAGTTTTCTACTAATGAAGATTTGTCCTGGGCAAAGTTTTCTACTTCTGAAGATGTGTCCTGGGCAAAGTTTTCTACTAGTGAAGAATTGTCCTGGGCAAAGATTTTTACTAATGAAGATTTGTCCTTGGCAAAGTTTTCTACAAAATAAGACTTATCTGGGCAAAGCTTTCTATTATTTATTTTTTTATATCTCCTTTGTGGAAACCATTATGTTATAAAATGTTTAACCAGTATTGTGGAGATTACACAAACTCTAGTTCAGCAAAAATCAGACATATGTTTCTTAATGGTTAACTATAAATTATATTATATCATTATGAGGAGATTATGAAAATAATGCCAAGCCCCCTGTTGGTGTAAGGTTAAGGTACAGTGTCAAAGGTCAAAGCCATAAAGGTCAGAAATAATATCTCTGTAACAGGAAGCATTATGTGTAACAAATTATGAAGCAAAGTTGTACGGATATACCCAGGTCTCAAAGTGTCCATTGATGCAGGTTAAATATAAAGACCTGGAGGTCATATTATACAGTTCTCTCCAATAAAACATTTTATTGTTACAAAATTGTATAAATGACTTCATCCTTCCTATATCGAGTGACCTACATCACATCAGCAGTGCCCTCCGTCCGAAATGTTCTGAGTGATTCAATGTAAATAAAAGGAAGGAGATCACCACAGTCAGTTTATCTCCATTGCTGTAAGTAAAGGATGGTTGGCACCAGTTTTCTTGGCAGTTTAAAGAGAACCTGAGTATCCATCAAAATGCTTTCCTAGAAATTGGCATTGGAAAATCTGCTCATGGTCTAGGGTCTGTATAAGAGACATATCAGTCACGAGGTGTATTAGTCAGATTCCTCGGAAACCTTGGAACTATTTCACCAGGAAATTATAGATCACTTAGGATGAGAAAATGTGCCTTCTACCACATTACAGAGTCACCTTATAGTACACACAGGTAATATAAACAACCCTTACTGTACACACAGGTAATATAATGAACCCTTACAGGACACGCAGGTAATACAAACAACCCTTACAGGACATACAGGTAATATAAACAACCCTTGCAGTACACACAGGTAATATAAACAATCCTTGCAGGACATACAGGTAATATAAACAACTTTTACAGTACACACAGATAATATAAACAATCCTTACAGTACACACAGGTAATATAAACAACCCTTACAGTACACACAGGTAATATAAACAATCCTTGCAGGACATACAGGTAATATAAACAACTTTTACAGTACACACAGATAATATAAACAATCCTTACAGTACACACAGGTAATATAAACAACCCTTACAGTACACGGGGGTAATATAAACAACCCTTACAGTACACACAGGTAATATAATGAACCCTTACAGGACACGCAGGTAATACAAACAACCCTTACAGGACATACAGGTAATATAAACAACCCTTACAGTACACACAGGTACTATAATCAACCCTTACAGTACATACATGTAATATAAACAACCCCTACAGTACACACAGGTAATATAAACAATCCTTACAGTACATACAGGTAATATCAAACAACCCTTACATGAATACATACAGGTAATATAAACAACCCCTGCAGTACACACAGGTAATATAAAACAACCCTTACAGTACACTCTGGTAATATAAAACAACCCTTACAGGACACACAGGTAATATAAAACAACCCTTACATGAATACACACAGGTAATATAAAACAACCTTTACAGTACATAGAGGTAATATAAAACAATCCTTACAGTACACACAGGTAATATAAACAATCCTTACTGTACACACAGGTAATATAAACAATCCTTACAGTACATACAGGTAATATAATTAACCCTTACTGTACATACAGGTATTATAATCAACCCTTACAGTACATACATGTAATATAAAACAACCCTTACAGTACACACAGGTAATATAAACAATCCTTACAGTACATACAGGTAATATAAAACAACCCTTACAGTACACACATGTAATATAAACAATCCTTACAGTACATACAGGTAATATAAAACAATCCTTACAGTACACACATGTACAGGTAATATAAACAATCCTTACAATACACACAGGTATTATAAAACAATCCTTACAGTACACACATGTACCGGTAATATAACAGTACTTGGGGGTGTTGTACAGGTAATATAACAGTACTTGGGGGTGTTGTACAGGTAATATAACAGTACTTGGGGGTGTTGTACAGGTAATATAACAGTACTTGGGGGTGTTGTACAGGTAATATAACAGTACTTGGGGGTGTTGTACAGGTAATATAACAGTACTTGGGGGTGTTGTACAGGTAATATAACAGTACTTGGGGGTGTTGTACAGGTAATATAACAGTACTTGGGGGTGTTGTACAGGTAATATAACAGTACTTGGGGGTGTTGTACAGGTAATATAACAGTACTTGGGGGTGTTGTACAGGTAATATAACAGTACTTGGGGGTGTTGTACAGGTAATATAACAGTACTTGGGGGTGTTGTACAGGTAATATAACAGTACTTGGGGGTGTTGTACAGGTAACAGTACCTGGGGTGTTGTACAGGTAACAGTACCTGGGGGTGTTGTACAGGTAACAGTACCTGGGGGTGTGGTACAGGTAACAGTACCTGGGGGTGTTGTACAGGTAACAGTACTTGGGGGTGTTGTACAGGTAACAGTACCTGGGGGTGTTGTGCAGGTAACAGTACCTGGGGGTGTGGTACAGGTAACAGTACCTGGGGGTGTTGTACAGGTAACAGTACTTGGGGGTGTTGTACAGGTAACAGTACTTGGGGGTGTGGTACAGGTAAACACTGTAGAGGAATAGAGGTAAAATCTCAGCTCTAAATATGTCATGATCATGATGTGTTTTGATTATTTGGTTTGAATCATTCTAACATCATTAAATAAATCTTGTTTACATCATTCAATAGGAGAAAGTGATACAGGCCCTTTGAGGCTCTTATACTATTAATCAATCATCAAGGTTAACTCCATCAATATCATAATTCTACAATTTGACGTTGGAGAGAAAGGACACTTGAATCAACAAATTTGAGTTTTTTTGTCACAAACTGGTCACACATTTCTGGTAAATCTAAAATGGTCACACATTAATGGTAAACCTAAACTGGTCGGTAAACTTAGACATGGAAAATTCTGTGATTGAGAGCGACACCTATCTGGAAATCACCTATACTATTTTTAGCAGATATCAATGCATCGACCAATCAGATTTGTACACGTCATTCCTACAAACAGTTTTGAATAAATTAACCTAGAAACTGCGAGTCATGAGTGTAGAAAAGTGTCACAACAGCGAGCCGTGATGGCGACTGTCACAACTATGTTACGGGACATTTTTGAGGAGGAGGAGGAGGATTAATAGTTTAATGGCTTCAGCCCTGATGACATTGAGTCAGACATCGATCTTAACGATGTTTTTGAATAAACTGTCATCAGAAATAAGTCCGAAAATGATTATGTAAAAGATGAACAGCGACCGGGTGTACCGCCGCCATTATGGCATTAGGTAACGACGACTCTGAATGGTCTCGAGATTTTTCATCGATCAATTTTAATGATTTTGTTAGAAAAACGGGGCTAATACTTCCAGAAAAATGTTGATGTTGATACTGCAGGTCCCGTTGAATATTTCTATCTTTTCTTCAATAAAAATCAGTTCACCACCATAGCCCGAGACACACAAACAATTTTACGCTCGCTGGCGTTTGAAAAACGAAAATAGATTTGACCCAAAACGGCGTGGTCGGATACAAATTCCGCTGCAATAAAAGCTTTTATATAGGCCTAAATATACACTGTATTTTAAAACTTCTTGTGAGAATTTTGGAAATTTGGTTTGTTGTTTCATTTGGAAGTGATAATATCATTGTTGAGTCATTTCATTGAATCATAATATTAAAGCAAAATGAAACATTTTAAAATGTGTCTATCCTGATATACATACAGATGATTTCATGGTTATGTGTTGATGTTTTTATTAGGAAAATAGCACTGAATTAAAATTTAAGAAATTCGAAACATAATTTTAATTTACTGAAAATGCTTAAAACAACTATTTCACCTTCAAAATTAAGGTTAGAAAAACAAATCAAAACAAAACTTAATTTCTCAAAAACTGCCACTGAGATGGCGTATACACATTTCAGTCAGTGCAGCAATGTTGCATTGCAACAATGTATCTTGGCACTATCAGTACAGAGTGTTCAAGTGTATTGGCTTGCATGTGGCAAAGGGTTAAGAAGCAAAGTTGGTCGGAATTAAAGAATAAGTCAACTGACCAAAGATCAAGGTCACTGGGTTAATGGTCAAGGTCATTTGGGTCCAAAGGTCAAAGACAAAGTGGATCTCTGACTTTGACCCTGGCACTTGATGGAGAAGGTATATAAGGTGAAATAAAACAAATAAAACAAAGCTAACAAAGCTAACAAATGAGTATTGCACCGGTAATTACATTTCTGTTAGCCCAGCAAATATGGAGGTGGAAGGAAACACATCACATCATGGTACATGTAAAATGTATATTTTGCTTCCCTGCGATTCTTTTTGAAGTCCAAATGTCAAACGTCAAGCTCAGCTATATGGGCAGATTGCTTCTTGATGATTATGGGGGATATATTGCCACAAGACGGGGCCCTAACTGACCTGTCAGTGTTCTAGTCTAAACTGGTCACACATTTCTGGTAAATCTAAACTGGTCACACATTTCTGGTAAATCTAAACTGGTCACACATTTCTGGTAAATCTAATCTGGTCACACATTTCTGGTAAATCTAAACTGGTCACACATTTCTGGTAAATCTAAACTGGTCACACATTTCTGGTAAATCTAAACTGGTC